>NW_027315801.1:30158064-30230564 GCF_026437365.1 Eucyclogobius newberryi | reverse complement strand
TATTTGGAAATAAAGAGTTGGGAAGTAACAGAAAACATTTACCGAAAATATGTATTTAGAATATTAATTGTACCAGAACAGTTACTCTTACTTGTGGTGGTATTCAGATGTTATGTTTCTAAAACCAGAGGAATACATCACAGCAGTTGCGTGCTGTGACTTTTATGGATTGGCAAGCAAACTTCAGGGGGTCATAAAGATTACAATTGGTAATAAATACTATTGGTTTGTGCTGAATGGGCCAACACTGTCACTTCACTGCTAAATCCTGAGCCTCCATTACACAAAAAAAAGCTCTCTATGCGATTAAATAACTGTCTGTATTTCTAACATCTAATAATTACACGTGAACAGTCGTAGCTACAAACAAAGAGTCTCTAGCACCTAGTTTTTAAGTCATTTGTTGAAATTTGGCGCTGCTGTTGATTTGCGTGCCTTGGACATCCACAGTAGGGCACAAACATCCAAGATTCCCAAAAGCTTTATTTAGTGTTGTTTTAGGTTGGTGTTGTCCTCCAAACCACTAAACAAGCTGCTGTTCACTCAATTTGTGGTATTTATGGTAGAGAGCAGACCATGGAAGGGCAGGTACTCAGCCCATTAAAAACGACTTTGAGCGAAGCAAGCATCCTGCAGTATGCTCAGTGTCCAGCAGAGGGAGACTAGAGAACACTGACTTCAGCTCCAAGAGGCACGCTGCAGGGAAACTGGCTTATTTGTATACATTTCTGGATGATTTAATGATAGTTTTGACACAGTGATTTTAGATTTGATTGGTCAATCACTGGTTGCCACGGCATTGCAGTATTTGGGAACACAGTTTAGGCTTCAAAACTGAATTAGTGAGAAAAATAGAAAACACAGCTCTTATAGTGACGATGCGCAATTTTCCCTTCTTTATTTTGCTTTTTAAGGTTTAATCTTACACTATAATATAATGCAACTCAACATGAAAGTATTCTAAGTATATTTGACAGTGTAATGGAAAATGTTGCTAAATACATATAATTGCATGTATTCTGTAAATAAACACATTTTCCAACTATCCTTCCCAACACTGGTTATAAACACCAAATTACATTAAACGGTACTGGTAAATAGATAAAAGTATGAAGTATAGTTGCATGAGACTTTGGTGAGACCCACCTGGCGACAGCGATCACACTGGTACGGTTTTTCACCACTGTGCACTCGTTTGTGTCTGTCCAGGTGATAACGTTGAATAAAGCGCATATCACACGAATCACAGGCAAATGGCTTTTCTCCTGTCGAACGGCACAAGGTGTGAAAATTCAGTCCATTAAAACAAAACAAAACCCTTTGCTGACATTGGCGAAGCGCTCAGTCACCTGTATGTGTCAATATATGTCTCTTAAGGTGATAGCTGCTCCTGAAGGCTCCATAACAATGATCGCAGATAAAATTCTTCTGAATTTTTAGAGAGAAGACGTCATCTTCAAGTGGTTCCAGAAAACCCTGCTAGACATTTAACAGACGTGCGTGAAATCCCAATGACTGGATACAACTTTGATGCTCTTCTTTTAGTATATTTTACCTGCTCTTCTGCTTTTATTTTGGTGGGCGACGGAGACTTTCTGTGCTTCTTTTTGGGTTGCATATTCTGATTTGCCAACATGTCTTCATTCAAAATAGATGAACAATACCGCCCATCTTTTCCGACCAGCTTTGAGAGAGAGCACGAGTACAGAGTGATGAGTTTTGGGTAAACAAAAAAGGAGCCATTTTAAGTCATTAGTGTATTTAAAAGTGGAGAAGACGCTCACCAGAGGAGGACTGACCCCGACTGACAGATGGCTCCCGTGGTTGTGCTGAAGCTGCCCGTGCTGCCCTTGGAGCCTGTGGTTTTGACAGAGCTGCGAGTCGGACTCAGGACCGTCTCTTCGCCCCTGGCCCAAAGGTGACATCATCTTCTGCCCGGGCATACTGTTGGCCTGCATTAGTGCCATGCTGGACAACACTGCTTCACAGCCCAGCAAACCAGTCTGGTAACATAGAGACAGAGAAACATTTAAATACAATGATATTTTCTGTTACGGTTTGTCTGGGTCGAAAAAACAACCCCCCACAAATCTTCTATGTTCATGGGAATAGTAAAGCAGTTCGGCACGAGAGAAGACAACACTGACCCAGTTCATGTGTCGGCGGATACTGCTGTGAGGAGGGTGTGTCATCGTCTTGGTTTGAATGTGTGTTAACCTACAGGCTCAGAATGGGCCTCTGCTTTGGGAGAGGCAGAAGAGACCACTCACACCAAAATCATCAGTGGCCAAAGTCTGGAAGTAGAGTTACGACAAGATAAGATGTTTTTATTATTATGATTATGTGTTATGTAGAAGTGGGCATTATATCAAACTTTAGATATCATTGTGGTGGGTGTTGTTTTGAGTTGGTTTAAGTTAAATGAGCACAAAATGCATCCCCAAAATAAAAAAAAAGTATTACTGCACTTTTTGGATACAGTTTTACAGACATTTCACATCTGTTTGACCCGTTTGAACACATTTCTGTTCATAATATTGCCTTAATATCACTGTCAGGATATTCGAGATATACATTTGGTCAATATTTAGTTATAAAGGCTCAGAATGGGCCTCTGCTTTGGGAATGGCAGAAGAGACCACTTACCAAAATCATCAGTGGCCAAAGTCTGGAAGTATAGTTACGACAAGATAAGATATTTTTATTATTATGTGTTATGTAGAAGTGGGCATTACATCAAACTTTAGACATTATTGTGGGTGTTGTTTTGAGTTAAAAGAGCTACAAAATGCATCCTCAAAATAAAAAATGTATTACTGCACATTTTGGATACATTTTTACAGACATTTCACATCCGTTTGAACACATTTCTGTTCATAATATTGCCTTAATATCACTGTCAGGATATTCGAGCTATACATTTTGTCAATATCACCCACCCCTAGAATGTAATATTTAGTTAAACCAAATCAGCCCGTCCATGAGCAAAGCATTCACATATATTCTGCCTGAAGTTCCAATAGAGGTTGTATATGTTGCTTTACTTCCAGTCAAGACAGAGGTTTAGACAGAAGAACTATGTGCTCCAGACAAACTGATGCGGGATCCGTTGCTGCTGTGGCATTAACACATAGTCAGCACGGAGCATATTGCAGAGCTCATTTGGAGAAGAATAGAACACGTCCACATTCGTATGACTCGGGTGAGGGGCGCACAGGACCCCCACCCCCACATGAGCAGCACAACAACAGCAGCAGCAGCAGCAGCAGCAGCAGCAGGGCGTGCGCGCAGCTCCGAACACCAAACAACGCCTCCGATTTGCACCACGACTACTTTTAGCATTGCATAAGACGTGCAATTAGCCTCCCCGTCCAAGAATCCGTAACTAAACGTACCTCTTTAATTATACTTTTGGTGGTTTGGTTTCTTGTCGTACTTCAATTTTCTTTCCAGTTTACAAACACAGACCGGAAACGCTACCGGAAGTACTCGCCGAGGAGGCTGCTTATTGGTCAAACGCGAAATCATGTGACCAAAAAGAAAAAAAAGAGCCGATATTGTGTCAAAATATTTTTATTTTTGCAAAAGATGGATCAAAGAAGCAATGTCCTTGTTATTCCCTAATAGTGCAATTATAAGTTAGCAGGACTAATTTGTTTAATTTAAAAGTAAACACCTTACTCAATGCCTAAATGTGCTCAGAGAGGCTATCGTTTTTTAAACATGTTAGCCTACATAAGTAATGTTTGGCCGTTTTTGACATAAAACACATTTATAACCATTAATAACACTTCGTTTCCCTCCTCTTCATACAAACTAAAACATGGCATTTCTGTTGACTATATTAAAATTAGAATTATAGTCTATAGTAATCGCAAAACAAAATGAATGAGTCATTTCTAAATGACTAATCGAGCCTACACTGATATTTTTGCTACAAATCTCTCCCAAGTCGTTCTATTTCCTCCAGGAAAAAGTCCAAATCTGTTGTGGAAACAAGTGGAGAAAACACTGTCACACGGAAAAAGTTGACCTTGTTTCCCAGAGGTTGGTACCCAACCATCATTGAACCCCGTCTCATCATGCGCTCTTTTATGACTGGTGCCACCTAAATTCAGAGAGCAAAAACATGTAATCAGGTTTTGATCAAAGAAACAGAGGTAACAAATCTGGAATATTTCAAACCAATTTAATTGTAAGCATGTAAATAATTGACTAACCTTTGCGAGTTGCTTTTCATAATCTTCACATAATTCCTTTCCCCTTAGACTGGGGGGTATGTACCAAAAGCATAGATTCACAAATTCAGGCTGTTTTTGAAAGAATACTTAATAAAAATTAACTCAGATTGATAAGTATCTATTCAACACAGACTTTGTTTTGACTATTTTACCTCATTCAAAATTTTGAATCCCTCAGTTTTCTTCATTTTCTCAGTTAGGTATCTATAGGTTGTATTTAATTAGTTAATATTCAAATACTCCCTTGATACTGTAAATTTGGTTGAAGCAACAACACTCATGTACATTACCTGACATTGGCAAAGGCCTTGTTGACTCGTTCTGCCAATCCACTAGAGCCCACAGCTTTCCACATCAACCACAACTTCAGGCAATCCACCCTACGACTGCACTGCAAAGACTTATCTCCTATATCCAGATCCACATCATAGAACTTATCTTGCTGAAAGAGGTAGGAGGCATGAGCGCTGTGGCACTTCTTCAACAAATTCTGTCAGAAAACCCACAAAACCATGACAGATTGTGAAACCTTGCAGCTGGTAATATGAGAGTTTATACTCTGAGATGGTACCACACCGAAGTATCTTGCAGCAGCAGGACGGAGCACTGAAGGCCAGCGGTGAGCATCTTGTGAGGATTCCAGCCCACGGAATTTGCCCTTGATAGAAACACATCACATATTAGATCAACCGTGAAAGAATAAACAAGAGTAGTTATTTATGAAGCGCCTATCCAAATATTACAATATTTATGTGGAAGGCCCCCATCATGTAAACATAACATTTAGTTCTACTCAAATAAGTGAAGTTTAATAAGAAATTAAACTTCACTTACTGAGAGCAATCTGGATAATAAACATAATGAATCCGTTTATAGAGGAGAAGAAATATATATTCAGTAGCATTATGTATGGGCAAGGCAAAATCAAGCTAAAAAAAGATTGAGAAAACATACAAGAATTATATTATTATTAATAATAACCTCTCAACTCCTTTCATCAGGTGTTTGTGCTGCATGGAAAAGAGCACACTTCCACCCCAAGCAGCCTGAAACAAACAAAGCAGAGTGTCCTCAATTTAAATGAAGACAACACAAAGAGCACCACAGAAAACTTGACTTTGAAACTCACATCAACATGCATCCACAGCTTGTGCTTTTCACAAACATCAGCGATGCGGTCGAGAGGGTCAAAAGCCCCTTGGACGGTGGTCCCAGAAGTGCAGCTTACAAGAAATGGTACTGCCCCCTTGTGGAAATCAAAATGAAAGCTCTACTGTAGGGACATTGGGCTTACAAGTGACTGGAGAGCCCAATGTAACAGATAAGAACACTCACTTGGGATTTTGTGCATTTGATCTTTTCTTCCAAGTCCTCTGGAATCATACGGCCTCTGCTTGTCAGTGCAGACAATAAGTACAACAAGCAACAACTAAATTTATTATGACAGAGCAGAATATACTATTACCCATCATCCACCTCCACGAGGATAACATTGTCTGTGCCAATCCCCAGAAAACCAGCTCCTTTCTTCACAGAGTAGTGACTCTGAGGAAACACGTGTGTTCATATTGTGTTGTCAGCCTGTTATTGCACACGACATTGAGCATCATCAATACAACTGCAGTAAAACAATGCACTCTTACTTCAAAAGATGTAAATACAACAAGTTGTGGCAGGCTCCTCAGCCCCTTGGTTTTGACATCAGGAAATAGCTGGTATCGTGCTAAATTCATGGCGTACATGTTTGAGGCGGAGCCCCCTGGACAGAAGAGCCCATCTCCTTCAGCCCACCCCACGAGACCACGCATCGCTCTCAGGAGCTCATTCTCCATCAGCACAAACACGGGTGCCACCTCATACGTAAAACTGCACAGAGCATTACATTAATATACACTATCAAAGGGAGAAATAATTGCATTGTTTTTGTGTCAGTTTTTACAGATTGGTGTTCAGGCTCTCAGAGAGAAATCTTCCTGCTAAGGAGTGGTAGTCAACACCAGCAAACTGTTGGTTCAAAAAACGTGGGTGACCTGAAAACATGTTTTATGGAGGAATCATTAAGACATGCATTTATTTCTTAATTGATTTAAAAAGACTTACAAGTTTTAACACTGTAAGTGGCAACATCTCTGACCCTCTGTAGCAGTTTATCATGAGGTTCTCCTTTCTCTCTTAACTCCAGGTCTAAAATCTCAGCCAGAACCTCAGGCTCTTCATATCTACAAACCTGTGACATAAAACAGAGCATTACCCTCTAGAAAAGAAACTGCAATGTTGTTTAATTACCTTCTCATTGGCATTTGTGCCCTTGCAGAGAACCTCTTCAACTAAAATTCTGAACACTTCATCCAAGAAGAGCTGGCCTTCCGCATGGTCAATGATCGGCTCATTGAAATCAAGTGCACAGCATGAATCTTCATGTGCTGTAAATTCAACTCATTTAAAAAAAGTCTTAACTTCAAAAATGTTTCTATTCCTAATTTACTTACATTGATTTGAACGAGTGGAGGTCATGTTTATGCCTTTTCCTCTAAACCACTGGGAAGTGTCTTTGAGGAAACAGAGTTAAAGTAACCTTTGTACTCGCGGAGCCTGTAAGAGGAGGTTACAACAAACAGCAGACGTTACCATAACAGGCCATTTAGAAAAAGTAAATGATCAACAAGTCAAATTTATTGGAACCATTTTACAACAAATGCAGAAAATAAAAAAGAGACAAAATAACCACCCACAAGAGTGATAATAAAAGTACATTTATTTTTTTAGCTTACAATAGCCATGGTGTATTTAAAAACAAAATGTCATACAAGTGATACATGTAAAATATTGAAATAACTGTTTTCTCAGAATGTGTCCTGAACTGTCTCTACATGGGAGATGACTCGTCCAGTAGAAAGTTGAAGGCTTCTTGTGGCAGAGCGAGATGCTGTTGACTGAGCAGTGAGTGGAGGGAGCCGGCAGTGGCGTTGTTCCCCTGGACGTTCCTCCAGTGGCGCAGAGCAGTAAACACTTGGTTCACCTGACAGTTGGGGTTGTCTGCTACAATCTGCTCCAACTTCACAGACGGGATGTCAAGAGCTATGATGGCCACCTCTCTCCAGGACTGTCCTATAGCCCGGGCCACGGACATGAGCTGCTTCTCTGTCACCAGCGCTGCACACGGCACAAGAAGAGGAAACATCAGCCATGGAAGCAAGAGTTCCCTGAGCTTTCACAAATGTTTGTTGTTTTAATCCGTGAAAGGCATTTTTAAATATTCAATTTACTGATTTACAAATCATTTTCCACTTATTCACAAGAAAAAAAACAACAACTTACTTGCATTGAAGGTCTTTTTGGAAGGAACAACCTCTTCCTGCATTTCTTGTGTCTTTTTGTGCTTCTTGAGTCTTTTGCTTCTTGATTTTCTTTCGTCTCCTTGTTAACCAAAAATAAATATTAACCTACGTATACGGTAATAACCAGATATCCAAGAAAACTGGTGTTGATTTACCAAAGCATATACTATCCGCTTGTGTGGACTTGATAAAAGCCAACTTTGGGAACGTTTCTTGCAGTTCCTGGCTCTGCAGTAGCTCCAGCAGTCCCTGTGCTGCCTCGGGCCCTCTCTCTATGATATGGTCCAAAAGGTCCCGCATCTTTTCATCTGGGATACGGCAGCTTTTGATTTGCCGATAGCCTTGAGGAGTGATCAGTGAGCGAGAATCTGCATGCTGCAGAACAAAGTCTGCCTGTCCACTGAGGATGGAGATGAGCTGGGCCTTTCTCCGTCTGAGCAGCTGCAGTTCACCTGAAGGAGCATTGTCGCTCATATCTGACCATCACTGTCACCTAAACGTAGTCATGAGAATCTGCACTTGAGCTTGTGTTTATGAATTTATCAATGCAATGAATAGCAAATTATGATCAATATTTATATAATTTTATTTAACATTTATTTAACCAGGATTCCCACTGAGATTAAAAAACGTTATACAAAGAGTCCTGACCAAGAGGCATCAAAGTACAATATATGTACAAACAGCATTATTATTATTATTATTTGTATTTTTAATCAATTATTATTTTTTAATAATCAATTATTATTATTTTTTAATGCGCAATGAAGGTAACTATGAAATACACACATACACAAAAACACGCACAAAAGCGCACAGTTTTGGTGTAACATTATCATTATGGGGAACAATGAGAGTCATTACAGTGAAGATGAAACACTAAAGTACAACTCTTTTGCTCGGATATTAAATATATTCTTTAGTAACAAACGATAAACAGCCTTAAATCCGAAGAGAAAAGGCTGAAGTTAGAGGAGAGCAAAGTGGGACACTCCACAATCAGAATAATGTTGTCCTTGTTGACTTAGTTTCCAAAGCCTACGAGGCTAAAACAGGGAAAGAATAAGATCCTTACCATTTACTGTGAAATTAAGTCTTTATTCTTGAAAGGAACTTCAGATTCCTTCGGTTTCTGGTTGGCTCAATACATGGAAATGTTAGTGGCGCCTCCTCCTGGACTGGAGCTCTTACTGCAAGTCAACAGCTTCAGACACATGCATTTGAAGACATCTGGTGGTGGTGCATGGCACAAGATGAAAAATGAATTCATACACTACAGGCATGGATGTATTATATTATCTTATCTTATATATTATATTGTATTATATATTATTACAGAGAGAGAGAGAGAGAGAGAGAGAGAGGGAGAGGGAGACAGAGAGATATGTATACTCTCTCTCTCTCTCTCTGTTTATACTTCTCTCTCTCTCTCTCTCTCTCTCTCTCTCTCTCTGTGTATACCTCTCTCTCTCTCTCTCTCTCTCTCTCTCTCTCTCTCTCTCTCTCTCTCTCTCTCTCTCTCTCTCTCTCTCTCTCTCTCTCTCTCTCTCTCTCTCTCTGGGAATGTGGAATTTCCAAATCTTCATTACTAATTGAAATATCTGTCTGTCTTGTCTAGTTTGAAAACACAGTTTCACACATTGAGTGTGAGAGAAACATTGTGAAATATGGAAAAGTTTTGTGTCTGTTGAATTACACTGAACAAAAATTATAAACGCAACTCATTCGTTTTTGCTCTCATTTTACAACTTAAAATACATGACACTTTTTGGTATTCCAAAAGATCTATTTTCTCTTAAATATTGTGCACAAATCTGTCTTGCAGCACAAGGCGGAGAAGAACAAGAAATATAAAGATATTGAAATAGAGAAAATGTGGGGGATTTACGTTTCCAGTGATTGTGAGAGATTTTTACTGTTTTGATCAATGTTAAACTGCTCATCTTGAACTGTAAACTATTTATTGTGTGTGGTTCTTTTATTCACATGTTAACTAAATATTTGTATCAAGAACTGAAATGTCAACAATCTTTAAATGTGAGAGCTGTATTTTGGGTAATGCTCCTGAAATATATGTTTAGAAAAACAAAACACATTCAGTCTATTCTGATGAAACTTAAATTCCGACACCTTCAGCAATTCTTTGTTTAACAGAAAATGTTTTAAGCTTTATTAAGTCTGCTGCATCCTCTTCTTACTAACTCTCCTCATGCCAGAGGTAACATTTATAATTAAGTAACAATTATGACGGTCCAAATCCAAATTTCTTTAATGTATGTATTAAATAACCCCATTTGGTATTTTTTTTAATAACATCAATACTTTTAAAGCAGGAGCCACACAAAAAAGTACATTTAACAAATACCAGGCAACTCCAGAAAACAAGCCTCCTCCTCGGCAACAATAATCATTTGTAATAGAACAGCTTTTCTCAAAAACATGTTACAAGGAGCTTCACACAATCCCATGAGGCATCAGGATAAAAATACACATCCCGGTCTGAAAACGTAACTGAACTAAGAAAAATATGACGTGCTTAAACCTGCGTATGTCACAATTCAACAATTTACGTATTGATTTGGTTTAGAGTTTACGCCATGTGTTCACCTCAGTTCAGACGTAATCCTCTTGGTTCAGATGTAATTTAACCTTTGAATACCACATTTGCCTCATGTGCAAAACTAAAATTGCACTAATTATGTGGAAATAATACTTAAAACATCTGTATGTATTTGGAACCAGTGATGCTTCATTGTATTTACCTGTGCTGCACCTCTGCACCTCCCTCTGCACCTCTGCACCTCTGCACCTCTGCACCTCCCTCTGCACCTCTGCACCTCTGCACCTCTGCACCTCCCTCTGCACCTCTGCACCTCTGCACCTGCCTCTGCACCTCCCTCTGCACCTCTGCACCTCCCTCTGCACCTCTGCACCTCTGCACCTCCCTCTGCACCTCTGCACCTCCCTCTGAACCTCTGCACCTCTGCACTTCTGCACCTCTGCACCTGCCTCTTCACCTCCCTCTGCACCTCCCTCTGCACCTCTGCACCTCTGCACTTCTGCACCTCAGCACCTCCCTCTGCACCTCCCTATGCACCTCAGCACCTCCCTCTGCACCTCTGCACCTCCCTCTGCACCTCCCACTGCACTTCTGCACCTCTGCACCTCTGCACTTCTGCACCTCTGCACTTCTGCACCTCTGCACCTCCCTCTGCACCTCTGCACCTCTTCACATCTGCACCTCTTCACCTCTGCACCTCTGCACCTCCCTCTGCACCTCTGCACTTCTGCACCTCTGCACCTCCCTCTGCACCGCTGCACTTCTGCACCTCTGCACTTCTGCACCTCTGCACCTCTGCACCTCTGCACCTCCCTCTGCACCTATGCACCTCTGCACCTCTGCACCTCCCTCTGCACATCAGCACCTGCCTCTGCACCTCTGCACCTCTGCACCTCTGCACCTCTGCACCTCTGTACCTCTGCACCTCTGCACCTCTGTACCTCTGCACCTGCCCCCAGGGGGAGATGGAGCAAAGCAAAGGGACATCTGTACATGTGAGTGACTCTGATGTGGCTGTTTATTTAGAATAAATAATGCAAAAGCAGTGTGTCAGTAAAGAAGGTTAGACGGCTGAGGCGAGAGAGATGAGGGGTTAAAACTGTACAGAACATGCAAATTAGATTAAGGAAATGATAAATCAAGCTATATAAGTGTAAAAAATAAAATGTCTACACCAATATCTGCCAAGACCGCATTTTCAAGAATAATGTGGCAATCTCTCACAATTCTGCATGACACATATTCTCTAAAATCAAATATACATGAAGCTATTGTTCATTATCGAGGGAGACAGTTTGGGAAGACTTATAGGTCCTGCCACTAATATAATTGAGGTGCCCATTAACATTTATAGTGGTTTAAATTATTTAAAATGCCAGCGTGTGTGTGTATGTGTGCGTGTGTGTGTGTGTGTGAGTGCATGTGTGTGTGTGCGTGTGTGAGTGAGTGTGTGTGTGTGTGCACTCAAGAGAGAGAAAAAGTTGAAGTAAATGCATTTTCCTCCTTTCAAGACTAATACATGAAAACACAGTTGTTTGATGGACAGAGTAAACCTGCTCTCGCACTGCATTGTGGGAAGAGAAAGAGCTATGGATGGAAAAGTGCAAAGTGGGCAAAGGCATGTTCTTTAATGGAGGGTGGACTTAAAGGTCAGACAGCATGATTTTAAATAAAGCCGTTTTTGTTCTTTTTGCATGCCAGGTTTTTTGAGTTATTCCATCAGATTTGTTTTATTCACGGAATTATTTTCCTGCTTTGAACTGCCAGAGGAATGATGTCACCTCCCGAAGCGGCCTGTAGAGGGAGCTCTCACCCTTTGGCTCAGCCTGAAAAGGGATGACGTTCATAAAATAGACAAAACTAAAATAAAACAAAGATTAACCGGGGAAGTAACAAATTACTAAAGTAAAATTACAATATGAAAAATCGACTCACCTGTTTGTACCTGTTTGTATTTCACTCAGATCAAAACTTTCCACTGTTACTTATACTGTTAATTATTTAGCCTGTTCAGTTCTGTTAAAAGCAGCCCTGTAAACTCCATTCTGTGAGGGATTTGCACTGTGAAAACAGTTTGAGAGAGCAGTGCGGGTGATGTAAGTGTTGGTGACAGCCGTCACTCTGAGGCAGTGTCCCGCTGCGTCTCGCTGCACTCACGGAAGAGTGTGCACAAACACACGACTCCACCAGTAAGCGGCATAATTGTTGCTTGTTCGGATATCACACTGATTGGAGTGTTGTGTCACACCCAGCAGCCCCTTGAGAAGCCTGTCTGCTAATAAAAGTTACACGTGCTCACTAAGACTGTGACATGATCGAAACTTGTTTAAGGATAAGAAACTACACCTCAAGTTAGTAATCCAACTTTAGCTGCACATTTCATTGGAGGAATGAGCACCTCTGTTTTTAGCTGTGTCGCCCATTTATTTATTTTTTCCCTTTCTTTTGTGTGTACTGATGAGTCATTATAAACACAAAAGAATGTTAAATACAGTGTATACATCTGTATTAAGGGATCAAAATGATCATTACAGGTTTGCTCAGGCCTGTTTGTTTCCTGATGATGTCACACTCCATAGTGTGATGCAAGAGTAGGTTTATTTCTGTTTTATCTACAGATGGCTAACACGATGTTAGGGATTATGTCCATGATCTCACACAAAAATTAGTAAATGAACAATATTAATTTCCTGTAGAATCAGAATCAGATTCAGAAGGGGTCTTGCTTTAGAAACTTGCCTTGGCATTAAGGTGCAACACACAAGAATGAATAATAATAGTAGCAAAACATATAAAAAATGGTATGCATGAAATGTAGAATCTACAAATAAAATAAAATAGACTGAATATATAAATAATTTTCTGTTGGTCAGAATGATGCAAAAAATGAACAGTGCAGAATGGTGGCAAGTGCTCATGAGTCCAACGGCAGAGGAAAAGAAACTGTTCTTGTGGCGGGAGGTTCTGGTTCAGATATTTAAACTTCCACTTTCATAACTTTAATACTGTTTTCATGTAGCTAAACTTGACCTCATGGTTGTACTGGGTTATCTCCTTAAACGATTTTGTCCAAATATGATAATGCTATATCAAAGACCATTTCTGGTTGTTTGTTGATTGTTCCAAATAGTGACAAAAAGACAATACAGAAAAGATGTGATGGGACCATAAAAAAGTATTCTTATGACAAACCAACAGCAGATTAATCCAAGTCATTAGCCAAGACTTTGTTGAATATATTTGTCAGCATCAAAACATTGCTTTGACACATTGGTCTATTATTGTAAAATATGTTTATTAATTAAGGACTGCTAAGGTACAATCAAACTAGTCGACAGCTCTTTCAGTGCTTTATTTATATGCCGCCCTCTGACATTTGGGCTGAGACCGCTGCTGCTCCTCACAGATTGCATTTTGTTCTCTTGGCGGCGGTGAGAGGGATATTGTGTAATACAATGATGCGGCCTACCTCAGGTCATTAAGATGCCCTCAGTCAGCACAACCACCACATCTGCTCGCTCCCCTCACCGTGGCCCTGTGGTGTGGTGCCACTAAGATAACAGCACGCTAATTAAAAAGCCATTTATTGGAGTGAAAGGCCAATTAAAGGCCTAACATTCGATAAGGCTCTGAGTTTGCTCCACGGCGAGACCACCTGGGAAGTATTTATTAAATCTTAATGGAGACTGTAATTAATATCCAGGGCAGATTAGCGTGTAAGAGAGTATCATTCACTCTGAGGGAGGAGTGAGTATGTACTAGGGAGATACAGTATAGAGCATAACACTGCACGACACAGGTCTGCACAAGGAAATTTAAGTTTGAGATTTTAAATGTATTTGCAGAAAGCCCCAAAATACATGAAAGAAATACAATGACAAAACACGACATACAATACAATATTATCATTAATTAATAAATATATATATAATTAATTAAAACACTGTCCAGATTAAACCTTAGAGACTAGGTACAGGGATGAGAGGAACACTTATACATAATGCACAGAAAAGAGATATCTTCTGTAACAGTCATTTTTGATTTTGAAGTTGCATAATTTTGTACAAATGAAAGATCGGAGTTAGAGGTGTAAATGACAATGTCATCAGCATAAATATTTATCAAACTATTTAAAGGTCCCATAACATGCAAAATCGACTTTTCAGAGCTTTTGACCTTCTTATATTGCTATTTGTGCTTCATATATGTACCCAGAGTGTTTTTTTGATTGATTCACGCAGTTTTTAGCTATATTACAGACTATCTCCTTTCCGCGAATCTCCAAACTGACGGGGGGTGGGGCAAGACCGCGTCATAACCACCCCCCTCCCCCCTCTCCACCAGCCTCACCCTCCCGCCTGCCGCCTCCCGCCCCCTTCCCCCCGGCTCCGCGCTGCTGCAGTCTGCAGTGTCTCTCAATACAAGCCCCGGAGTTTTTCTGCTTCGATTTACGAGGAAACACAGTTCAAAGAGGCCCAAAACTTCATTAATGATATCGCACTCTTTACTATTATCACAATGGTGAAGGTTTATGTGGCAGTTGATGCAGCAACCGGGAAAATAAACGGAGAGAAGTTCTATCCAATACCGAAAAAACAGGAAATAAGAGCGCGATGGACATAAGACTTATGATCTATAGATCTATAGATATATCTGTTCTGCGCACGCTGCAGAATTAAAACCAGATTTATTTAGTCTCAAAGTAGACTCTTTCTCACTCACTCGCGCGGAGCGGCGCACCGCAGAGCTTACAGCACACAGCTGTGGGGCACACACTACGTCACGGGTGGGCGGGGCACACACGCTCTGAGACTACGTCACGGGTTGGGCGGGGGAGCCAGATCGCTCTTCGCAAGGGTGGGGGCGAATATCAAACCAAGCCGTCTGCATTTCCGGGTTGGTGAGGGGGTCCAAGGTCTGGGTGATATTTCTTAACTATTATGTTAAGGGTGTTGCACAACCCTTATTATTATCAATTATACACTTAGGATAGACTACGAAACGTGAAAAAAGCATATTATGGCACCTTTAAGATAATTTGAGGAAGATCAATGATAAAAATGGAAAATAAAAGTGGCCTCGAGTGCCTTGAGGTACTCTGAACACCACGAGTGACATATTTAGATCTATTGTGATGATATAGTTCAACCATAACATTTCATTTGTGTCCAAATATATCATTTGTCAAGAAGCAAATACCGATAATGCTCCACTCGATCTAAAGCCTTTATATAGTCAAGAAATATGGATCCAACATATTGATTTTAACATAAAGAAGTAAATGAGTCATTCATGAATTGGTGGTGATGAAATTTAACCAAAACATTGATAAGATATTGAATTATTTTAAAATTGATGATAAATAAATGTATCAGGTTTAAGAAATGTTATCTTTTATCTATCTGGACCCGTGTTAGAGGTTTTTTCTTTTTTTTTAATCTCTTAATGTGTAATAGATCTATAGGTCCTGTAGAAGGAGAAAGACTATGACAGAAGATGAAGCTTCACTAGTCTCTATGTGTCTGTCTCTGTGTATTGGAGGATGTGTCTCTGTGTATTGGAGTGTGTGTCTCTGTGTATTGGAGTGTCTGTCTCTGTGTATTGGAGGATGTGTCTCTGTGTATTGGAGTGTGTGTCTCTGTGTATTGGAGGATGTGTCTCTGTGTATTGGAGTGTGTGTCTCTGTGTATTGGAGTGTCTGTCTCTGTGTATTGGAGGATGTGTCTCTGTGTATTGGAGTGTGTGTCTCTGTGTATTGGAGTGTCTGTCTCTGTGTATTGGAGGATGTGTCTCTGTGTATTGGAGTGTGTGTCTTTGTGTATTGGAGTGTGTGTCTCTGTGTATTGGAGTGTGTGTCTCTGTGTATTGGAGTGTGTGTCTCTGTGTATTGGAGTGTCTGTCTCTGTGTATTGGAGGATGTGTCTGTGTATTGGAGTGTGTGTCTTTGTGTATTGGAGGATGTGTATCTGTGTATTGGAGTGTGTGTCTCTGTGTATTGGAGTGTGTGTCTCTGTGTATTGGAGGATGTGTCTCTGTGTATTGGAGTGTGTGTCTCTGTGTATTGGAGGATGTGTCTCTGTGTATTGGAGTGTGTGTCTCTGTGTATTGGAGGATGTGTCTCTGTGTATTGGAGTGTGTGTCTCTGTGTATTGAAGTGTCTGTCTCTGTGTATTGGAGGATGTGTCTCTGTGTATTGGAGTGTGTGTCTCTGTGTATTGGAGTGTCTGTCTCTGTGTATTGGAGGATGTGTCTCTGTGTATTGGAGTGTGTGTCTTTGTGTATTGGAGTGTGTGTCTCTGTGTATTGGAGTGTGTGTCTCTGTGTTTTGGAGTGTGTGTCTCTGTGTATTGGAGTGTCTGTCTCTGTGTATTGGAGGATGTGTCTGTGTATTGGAGTGTGTGTCTTTGTGTATTGGAGGATGTGTATCTGTGTATTGGAGTGTGTGTCTCTGTGTATTGGAGTGTGTGTCTCTGTGTATTGGAGGATGTGTCTCTGTGTATTGGAGTGTGTGTCTCTGTGTATTGGAGGATGTGTCTCTGTGTATTGGAGTGTGTGTCTCTGTGTATTGGAGGATGTGTCTCTGTGTATTGGAGTGTGTGTCTCTGTGTATTGAAGTGTCTGTCTCTGTGTATTGGAGGATGTGTCTCTGTGTATTGGAGTGTGTGTCTCTGTGTATTGGAGTGTGTGTCTTTGTGTATTGGAGTGTGTGTTTCTGTGTATTGGAGTGTGTGTCTTTGTGTATTGGAGTGTGTGTCTCTGTGTATTGGAGGATGTGTCTCTGTGTATTGGAGTGTCTGTCTCTGTGTATTGGAGGATGTGTCTCTGTGTATTGGAGTGTGTGTCTCTGTGTATTGGAGGGTGTGTCTCTGTGTATTGGAGTGTGTGTCTCTGTGTATTGGAGTGTCTGTCTCTGTGTATTGGAGGATGTGTCTCTGTGTATTGGAGTGTGTGTCTCTGTGTATTGGAGGGTGTGTCTCTGTGTATTGGAGGGTGTGTCTCTGTGTATTGGAGTGTGTGTCTCTGTGTATTGGAGTGTGTGTCTCTGTGTATTGGAGGATGTGTCTCTGTGTATTGGAGTGTGTGTCTCTGTGTATTGGAGGGTGTGTCTCTGTGTATTGGAGGATGTGTATCTGTGTATTGGAGTGTGTGTCTCTGTGTATTGGAGGATGTGTCTCTGTGTATTGGAGTGTGTGTCTCTGTGTATTGGAGGGTGTGTCTCTGTGTATTGGAGGGTGTGTCTCTGTGTATTGGAGTGTGTGTCTCTGTGTATTGGAGGGTGTGTCTCTGTGTATTGGAGGGTGTGTCTCTGTGTATTGGAGTGTCTGTCTCTGTGTATTGGAGTGTGTGTCTCTGTGTATTGGAGGGTGTTTCTCTGTGTATTGGAGGATGTGTCTCTGTGTATTGGAGTGTATGTCTCTGTGTATTGGAGGGTGTGTCTCTGTGTATTTGAGTGTCTGTCTCTGTGTATTGGAGGGTGTGTCTCTGTGCATTGGAGGGTGTGTCCAAAACTGAGCATCCATTTACAGACAACAATGTTATTATCTTCCTTGTGGAGATAATAATCTTGGACAGTTCAGTAGAAACACTTATTACAGTAGTTTGTGTGAGTTTATAGTTGTGTGAGGGGCCAATGGGACCAAATGGGATTTGGTAACAAAAAAGTTTTTTGTAGTCAGGGCTTGGATCTTGCTATAGTTTCACACATGAATTCAGTGCAATGCAATTTTAACCCGCCTAATGCAAATATGCAGTATTGCAATACTATTCACCACAGATTGGGACTTCTGTTGTAATCACACAAATTTTTTGACACAAATTTTGGTCCACGACAATTAAAAAAATCATGCCGAACTTCAGCTCCCCCGTGTGTCATGCAGTGCCCGGGAGTTACAAGCTCACAATGAACTCACGACTGCTGATCAACTGCTGATTTGTTGGGTCGTAGGGTCCGAGTGCTGCTGAAGTCGATTGAACGCAGCTTGGGCCCGGTAAGCAGCTGCAGAGGGCAGTAAACACTGCTCTGAGGGCTGGAGCGGAGCTGGAGACAAGAGATACAACAAGCACCCAAAGCAATACTAAATGTAACAGTGCCAATGGGTTTCTATGATGTTTGGAGAGTTAAATGATCTGTGTGAGGAGAGGGTGGGACCACAGATGTGTCCATAGTACAGTGCAGTACTTGTACAGTGTGAACATTTAAACATTTACGTTCATTACATCGTACAGTGAGCACATTCCCATCATGAGCTCGGAATCTGAACAAAAACGTAATTCATTGTGAACAAATAGTTTATATGTTTATTATGAATCAAGTCTTTTTTTCATGCTTTGTTAAAGCAAATTACAGTAGCTTTTGGTAGTATTATAAAGTGGTACTGAATATTGCACATGCACATTGTTTATTGAAACCATCTTAATCCATTTCCCCTGAGACAACAGTAAAGCAAATTTACACATTTTATATTTTGTAATAACTGTGTAATAACACTGTAAGCACCCATTTGACTGTGGAGCTCAACAGTCACGACTGATGCAGTTATGTGATAACTACTGTGATTATTTTTTGTCCAAAAAACATATTGAGCTTCAAACACCCTTTTAACTTGCATTAAAAAAACTCACATTTTTTTTAGTCTGGAAAACTTAATTGGTCTACAGTATGTCAATGCATTCAGTTCAGTGCCTTTACCTATGGCCCTCTAAAAGCGGACTCTATTTGAAGTGCACATAGTCACCGAGCTGATCAAAGCAGCACAACAGTTATGACTCACACAGGTATATCATTTCACCACAGTAGTTTTTATGCTCTTTTTATTATTCACTCGTTCTTCTCTTCTTACTGTGTTACTTCAGTCAAAGTGCAGAGCAAAAAGTATAACATTATAAAATTGACTTAAGTAATGATATTAATGAATTTGTTTAATGAGTAAAAAGTAAAAGTGATGATTTTTTTTTTATTGTGAGAACATTTGAAGCATGAAGTTGTGAATTTGACAAAGACTTCTGTTGATTTTGGTCATTATATTCAACTATCCAGGATATTTTTCTCTGATGTTGCCATAAATATGCTAAAAACTCAACCCTTCAGCCTCTACAACAGGTCTAAAACCTTAAGAAAATATACTTTTACTTTTCAGCCTCGTCCAACACTGTAGTGGTGTAGAAGGTACAGGTACATGCTCTGAAATGTTGTGAAATATCTACTGTAAAGGTACTTAAATACATACCTAAAGTACAGTGCTTTTACTTTGGTAATTTGTTACTTTCTATGACTGGATTTGTTTGACATATTATGTGGTTGTGACGAGCTAATGTTAGAATCAATAAAAAGAGCCAACAACGCCACAGGGCTTTGCCCAGAAATTAAACTAAAGAACACCCAGATTTGTTGTTGACTTATTAATGATAATAATAATTGATTTAAAAAGTGCCTTTCATGACACCCCAAGTGCTTTAGATTGCATTATTTCTTAACACTAAAAGTAAGTTTCAACAGATTTTACGGCTGCCTTGAGGCAGACTGATGGAAGCAACGCTGCCAATCTGTGTCATCGGCCACTCCAACCACCACCAATAGTCTGTTACTCAAACACATTAATATTAGGTAATGTGAGTAAAAGTGTCTTGTAACACCTTGTATTCCCAGCGGTCTCTCATCCAATCACTGACCAGACTCGGCCTTGTTTTGGCAAGCATGTTATTGACAGGTTATCTATGCAAACTATTTAATATCAGTTAACGTATTAGTTACTTTGTTTGGTCTTTTAAATTTGCTAACTTAATATTTTGATCAAATTCAGTCCGTTCCCTACATTCACATCAAATGCAGAACAATGGCTGCAAAACATGTTAAAATATTTGATGAAATAAAAGGCAAAAAGAGAGGCAAAGCACCAGTTCATTCCCACAGCTCCACAAAGAAGTCCCACACAGGGCCAGAGAGCGGAACTGACCACAACAGTGAACAGCAGTGTGATGGACCCAGGAGCAATCAACCAGATCCTCAACTGGAGCTTTACACCGCAGAACCATGGTCCATACCGGAGTCCAAGGCTGCACAAGCAGGGTGTGTTATCATGCCCATGCGTGTATATGTATATATGTTTATATGTATTCTACTGGGCAGAGTAAAAACACTGAAGGCACTGGAGGAAGTGCTTGCATGGGCTGTAGAATTGTATGAATACATTTTATGGTTATAATATTGTGTTATTTGTTTTCCTGTTTTTTCATGGGCCATTTTGATTGAGTCTAAAATAAAGTTTGATGTATTCAGGAATAAATGCCAGGGAGGCAGCACTCAGCATGACTCAGGAGGACAGAGGACGAGAAAACACATTTTTTAGCTTTTAGCTGGCAGTAAAATGCATCAGGTGCGCAGAGGAATATATATTGTAACGATGATTAACATGTTTTTCAAATATGAAAAATCAGGACTTTCAAAAGATCTTGTATTCCAGGGTTAAATGCGCCACTAATACTATTACTAATACTATTACGTGATGTGTCCATCCTGGAGACACCTGTCGTGCTGGCAATGTCAAATAAATATGGGAAAGAGTGTCTGGAATGCTATGTATGTGGTCCGTAATGTCTTTGTGATTTTAATGCATTTTTCCTGTTGTGTGAAGCACTTTGAATTGCCTTGTGTATGAAATGTGCTCTTCAAATAAACTTGCCTTGCGTACTACTACTACTACTTCTACTACTACTACTACTACTACTACTACTACTACTACTACTACTTCTACTACTACTTCTACTACTACTACTACTACTACTACTACTACTACTACTACTACTGCTGTATATTATTGCATCTCACAGCGATACAAAAAAACCACAACAAGAATTAAACCTCGAATATTGAAGTGTTTGGATTTCACTCAATTCAATTTATTTTTATAACGCCCAAAATCTCAACAGCGGTTGTCCCGGATGGCGGTGTCATATATTTAGTCCATCTTTTAAAGGAATTACTGCCCTAAACCCCTTTTTTACCAGACTGGATCTAACCTGCCCTAATTCACTAACTTTTCTCTTTATGTTTATAATAATGTTATGTTTCTGTTTTCCTCTTGACCTTGTTTACATCTTGGACTCGATCTGCTTACAACTATGTATTATGTCTTCATTACCAGCGGCTGCTGGTCACAGCGGACACACATGCCAATAGCGCTTAAGATGCTAAAGAAAATGATCTATAATTGTCCACAGGATTAAGGTCAAAAAGGTTCAGGTCAGAGCGTTGGATTTTGCAGATATAGATTTATGGTGCTTAGCCTTTGGGCTGAAAATAGACTGTGAAGTGGCTCATGCCCTCTGAGAGTCAGCTTTTTACCACAGGGACAAATACTGATGACAGACGGACAAGATAATGAGGCTTTGGTGGATTTACGTGTAAACAGCAGCAGAAGCAGGACTCGACTGTAACTGAACTAAAACTGTAGCTCACTTGAGTATATAGTTATTTCAAAACACCATCATCAGAATCAGTGATACTATGTAAAGACTGCTACAATAAATGTAAATTACACTCTTCATAATTAAAACTCTACTTACTATTCATTTGAGG
Source organism: Eucyclogobius newberryi (assembly GCF_026437365.1). Classification (NCBI taxonomy): domain Eukaryota; kingdom Metazoa; phylum Chordata; class Actinopteri; order Gobiiformes; family Gobiidae; genus Eucyclogobius; species Eucyclogobius newberryi. The sequence continues at coordinate 30,208,850 of NW_027315801.1, read as the reverse complement.
GAAGACAGAAACGATACATATTTTCATTTAATTTTCCCCTTTACATTCTCAAATAATATATTAATAGTCAGAAACATTATTTTGATAAGAGCCTACAGACGTTATAAGATAGTTTTAACATTACGCATAGGTGTTTTGTATGTATGCAATGCAAAAAAGCCCCAATGTGACTCTGAAGTCTTGAACATGGGGCTACTTTTCAATATCCAATCAAAAATCATATTTCTGTCCTATCTTAAAGTGCATATGGCGGGCTGGACTACACGTGTCTCTAAAACGTAGTGAACATGATAAAGATTTTCCCCCCAGTTTGGTGATGTTTATAATGGTACGTACTGGTAGAGGTAATTACATAGCTATTACCAAGGAACCACATTGCAAACAAGAATTCATGTAGATTACAAAATAGTTATGATTTGACCTATGTTAACTTAAACTGTCAGAAAAATGTGTCAGTTGTGTATAAATTGTCCCTGCATTTTCGATGGAATGTCACTTATTGTTGACATAGGTATAATTACTCAAACTGCAACTTGACTGAAAACAATGAAGGATATTTATCACAGGGTTTTTCCCCACCAAACGATGTCATAATTACAAAAACATAGCCATATGCACTTTAAATGTGTTACCTGGGAACTACAATAGGGGTCTGCAGAGAGCAAAGTATCATGTGTGCCCCATGTGCAGACGCAGCACACAGTAAACAGTGATGGTTTAATAATGGATGTGTGTGCAAACAGCAGGAATGACGTGTGCGCGCTCTTTATTGGTCAATAAAAAACTGTGGCCTCAGATTTATACTTCAGTGGTCAGTCAGCTGTATGCATGTGTGTATGTAGCTACAATATCCACTAAATCATTCGGACACAGAGACAAAGCACAGTGCTCAAACTTCGCTGTGGAGCTGTGTGATGCCGAGATGGATGTGTGCGGGCTGGACTATTAAAGGTTATAAAGTACGAACGGTAGGGAGGGCCTACGAGGGGAAATCAGCAGGAAATTGCTGTTGAACGATGGTCAGATCAATACTAATAACCACACACGGAGAATGACTTCCTCTCATCACTAATAACGCACACGGAGGAGCTAGATGAAGAAACATAAGCTTCTGCTGCACAGGAGGAATGAGCAAGCTTGAATTGCTCTGGTCCTTCTGTTTTGTTTAATAAGGGTCGGGGTGAATGTCGAAGCAGCTACTTTATCACTGTGAAACTGTGTGGGCCCTCCCAAAGAAATTCAATCTCATCCCACATACGTTTTATTATTCATATTCTGGAGTCTGGACCTTCTTCCTGTATGTGTGCGCCGCAAAAAGAGCAGAGAATTTGATTGTTCTAAAAGCATCTCTCAATAAGAACCCGGCGAATGCGTTTACCCTAATGGCCTGCCATTTTATATTTCTTTAATGAAGTTACAGAAGAGGAAAAAATGGTCAACCCTGTTGTGCCCCTCTGCAAACACTCACACATACGTTCCATTTGCACACGCGCACATGCACGTGCACACGTGAGTTACCATCTTGTTGCGTTTGGGAAAAAAACAAAACAAATTCAAGCCGCATTAGCGGCGATGATGACTTTCGCCACCTGCGCGACCATGTTTTGATTGCAATCGCCCTGACACTGCATTCTCATAGACTTTATTCTTTAGACTTTATTTTTTAGACTTGATTCTCCGTCACCTAGCAACAGAGACCCGCCACTAATGCTAATGCTAATGCTAATGCTAATGCTAAGACTGCGGCACGAGAGGAAATGTCCCATCAAAATAAAATAAGAAGAGGAAGTAAAGGCATTAATTGCGCCCCTGCTGGCCAATTGTGAAAATACACAATATCTGTAATGCACTTTTTTTCATGGCGTCTCGAGGAGAATATAATCTATGAGTTTCAGACAATGTTGAGTTTATCACATAATGGGCAGGGGGCGATATAGAGTACATTTATTACATGGGTATTACTTATTTCCAATCAGACCATAAAAACGCATTAGTGAGTGAAATATGAGCTCCGTAGATCAATTCCAATAGGCGTGACTTGTCCTTGAAAAAAACAGGAAATTAAGCCTTTTTTTAGGGTGTGTTACGCAAAGACCGTAGGGAATATGAATTAGAAAAAAAAGAAAAAAAAATCAATGTCTTTAGATGCAAAAGGTATTGTTTTGAGCTTAATCGGACGAAAAACCCAGGACAAGTACGATTTTGAAAAAAAAAAGTCAAGCGTGGCGGTGCCACTTTGATTCAACATGGCTGACTTCCTTTTTATCATAGAGCGATGCTGCCAGGTGTGTTTTACTCGTCAAAGGTCAGAGGTCAAAGGTAGCTCTATCACTGTCCCAAGTTTCATGTGCCTAGGCCAAAGATTAAGCGTTTCATGTTTTTTCTTTTTTGCTCCAGGTGGCGCTGTTGCGACGGGCGTTCTCACAAGCTCCATTTTATTCAATTTGGGGCCGAGTCGATGGCGTCCTTTCCCCCATGTGGGGGCATAGAGCCAATAACACTGTGATCTATTGTTATATTGCTATTACCGTAATGACTATTGCTATATAGGTGGTCATTTCAGCACCATGGACAGAGGCAGGTACTGACGGGAAGTTTTAGTGAGGTACTTAAAAAAGGGGATGTACCTGATTTTTACAGTTTTGAAATGTAAAAACAGCACTGGCTCATTTTACACTAAAGCAGTCCACATGGATCACTCACTTACCAAATGCCTTCTGAGCATCCTAAATATTCACCATGATGAGTTTATAAACACTTCTCTGAGCCATAGCAAGTTTGGCTATCCCAGGTAAAGTTAACAAACATAAGCTAACGGCACACTTCCTGCTTCTCCAGCAGCATAAAAGGCTTTACATTTAGATGCAAAGAAAGCACTGTTGTCTAAGTTTGACCCAAATAGATGCTTTTACAACATACAATCTGTACTGGGGCAAAACAGATTGTCCTTTATTCAATAATGGTATATGAACTGGTTTTGTTTTTCATGTTTCAAAACTGTAAAAAAACATATACAGAAAAAAAAAAAAAATACGGTAGTAAAGATTTTTATGTTTGTATTAGGAAAAAAACTCTGCAGTAAAACAAGAAAAAAATGATAGAAGTGTTTTTTCCTACACAATATATTTAAAACACACTATTTTTTAATTCCCAGATGACAGAATTATCTGATCTTTTGATGGGACATTTGTATAAAGCGCCTAGTGTTTGAACATATTATTTTTATTTCAACATTACAAACTAAAATAAGGCTAAGTGTAAAATAAATATTGTGCTATTATGTGTAGTTTTCTGTGACCAAAGTTTAAGTTATTGTGTGGTTTAAGCAAATGTAGGTCAAACACATTTTAGTGCGTGCTCCTTGGTTTTAAGGTTAATAGACGTTTTGCCTTATAAACAGGATTTTATAGACTTAAGTAATACTATAAGTAAGTAATTAGTGTTAGTTATTATTGCTGATCCCATAAATCATTGGTGAAGCACTTATTGATCCAAGCTGCTGGAATAAATCATTCTTTACATCTTACTGACACACATTTAGTTGTCATCAGCGAAACCTTCTCTAAGATATGTACTAATCAATAGCCGACCTAATGGATTTTCTCCAGTGCTATCTTCAGGTAGCTTATCAAACAACATTGATACATATGGCCATTGATTTGTTCTAATCAGTTGTTCCCATCCTAACCACCTATACCTACATATTTACAGCCCGTAATAGCCATATACGTCTGCATCCTGCTCCATATTAAAGACATGCCTCTGCTGGGTGTGGAAACGTGCTTCGTCTGAGCGTGTGATGTAGCATGTCACAAATATCATGTTACATACAGTACAGCACAACTACCGTATATTTACCGGACTATAAGTTGCACTGTTTTTCATAATTTTGGCCGGGGTGCGACTTATACTTATATTTATACTCCGGAGCGACTTATATGTGATATTATTTGTTATTTTCACATCACATTTCATACTCCAGTGCAACTTATATATGTTTATTTCTTCTCTATTATGCAGAAATCTGAGCAGGGGAAGAGACGTGTGGTTTTGGGAAACACGTAGACGAAAGAAGGGAGAGGGTTTTGTGGATGTCAGAGCTGTGCTAAAAGCGGTGCAATATGAGCTCTCTATAAAAATAGTGAGCTCATATTGAGTTTGTGCGGCAACACAAACAATGTCTGTGATATTAACATTTCATATCAGAAGTCATATCACATGTCCAAATGCCTGTTCCTGCTACTAATGTTATGTTATCAAAAAACTCAATTCAAGGCTGGATGTTTGGCCTTTGCTAGTTTCTCAATAATTAACTAACATTTGCCCAACTCTTGGGGCACACTAAGTGACAAACGCTTTGAGAAGCAGTGATTACATACCCAAAGTGCTACATTATTTGGCTGGTAAAATAAAATACTGTCGAAAAAGACTCCAAGGACTTGTTACTGACCAAGAGGAGTTGTGCATGTATTCGTTGACCTGTGAGTTCACATCGGCTCGAAGTGGGTGAGGACATAGAAACTAATGGTGACTTATTAACATCATAATTCAGCCAGGCAGGACAACTAATCACAGAGGCCTCAGACAGAGCCGCTCCGGGGGGTGATGGATGGAGGTTGTGCACGTGTGTGTTTGTGAGTTGGCCCCGCACGTGTGGGCCTGTTCGGGCCGGCTCTGCACCTGCGCCTCACTGTGATAGATGAGCCGTGCGGAGGTCCTTCCACACTGAGGTGTCTCCTAATCAGTCTTAATGATTCGGGTACATTGATGAAAGGAATGAGTGTATGAGAGTTGGGCATGGCATGGCAACAAACTGGGGAAAAATGTCTCTGAGAAACGCAGATGGCGTGGCCCAGGCCGAATGAGTATGTATAGGTTCATAAGGAAGTGCTTGGGTTAGAGTGTCAAAGGGCTGAATCCAGGCGCTTTGTCACTGTGAACTCCACACAGAGGAGAGCGTGGCTGCCCCCAGGGCCGGCCCAAGCCTTCAGGGGGCCCTAAGCGAAAACATATTTGGGGGCCCCTCACCACGTCATCAGAATCAGTTTTATTGCCATTGTCAGTGAACAATTCACATATGGGAACTTTCTTCAACGCAAACAAAGCGCACCAAAACGCCAGGGCATCCGTTTGCCAGTTAGTTTATTCTCAGAACCTCACAAGCTCAAATATTGATAACTTAAATCCCACAATGCAACTTGGTATTCCGCTGACATCACCTCTACTCCCTGTACAAATAACACACGTCCCAGATATGTTTTTGGGTGTATTTGTGGGCGTTAAGGGTCTACAGCCACATTAGCAGTTTAAATTAATGAACAGGGGGGGTCTGGGGGCTCTCCCCCAGAGATCTTCAGACCTTTTTTGGGTCTTCTGGTGCATTTTAATGTGGTCCAACCGGCTAAAGTAAGAGTAAAATGTTGAGGTTGTAATGCTATAAAATGATGTGATGAAACTGTGCCAGGAGAAAATGATTAAAGCCAGTTATTAATACATTAGTGTACTTAATTACTCAATACAATATTGGCTATGAAAAATAATTATGGTCAAATTGATTCATTTTAACTGAAAACGTAAAAGTAATAGTTATCCTTACTAATTTATCTTTTACTGCTCCCAACTGTTCCTTCTTGCCAAAGTGACAAAACAAGTTATATTAAATTAAACAAATGGCATAAGCATTGCTTGATTAACAATTAACACTGATAAAACAGTGCAAACATGTTATTTCCAGAGAATGAACAGAACGTGAAGTGAAGGTCCAAACCTCGCTATAGTGAAGAGACTGCGTTTCTGCAACTTTGCCACTTTTATATAAAAATATATAATATTATTCTATAACAGATGTAATTTTAATATGTCTGGTTATGTTTCACTATCAATTTATTATAATTTATAACAAATAGTCTAATGATGCTTTTTAAATAAATGTAAATGTTTTATTGCTCTCTTAAAAGTTAATTAGAATGTAAATGTTTGTTCTGATCAGAACATCACACACTGGACTCCTGCATGAAACAATGCTGCGATATGATTGGCTGATGGACCTTACGTGCATAAACCTTTACGTTCCTCTTATTCCACTTTAAGAAGTCAAAGTAAAACAGGGAGGACTACGAAACGTCTGAGGAATAAAGTCTGGCGGTAATGCAACACTCGGATGCCAACCGCCATAAAACAACAACAACAACAACAACAACAACAACAACAACAACAACAACAACAAAGTAAAAGAGACATCACGAGTCACGATTGATCTCACACATGGTGATGTGAGAGAGAGGGACGCAAACTCAAACCCGCTCATCTCTAACTCAGGCTGCACAGGGGCCCGGGACAGGGGCCCGGGACAGGGGCCGCACACTGTTCACTCCAAAGTCTCACGTCAGAGGTTCTGGACGAGACGGCGCTCGTCCGGACCGGATCTCCGCCTCTTAGTGACCCGGGCCATAGAAGCCCCTCCCCGGCCTCACCTGCAGCTAACACTACGGGGCTGGTGTAAATGTGAAGCTTATTATCTTTCATTCAGACATATTATTATGCGCGGGGCAGAGCTCTCGTCGCCTCCAGCCTGAGCGAACTAACGTGACAGAATCGTGTTGTTTCAAACAGCAGCATTAACCGTCTCTTTGTAAGAGAAGTTCACTACCTGGAGAGTGTTGTTGAGTTTGCAGTTTCTTTACATCGTCAAGAAGTTTCTTCTTTCGTTTTTCGGCATCGGGGGGATATATTCCTCTGGACATGAGGACCACGTTGTGTTGTGTTTATGTTTTGCTCTCGAGCTCCTCGCGCACAATGAAGTTGACCAATCAGCGCAGGTTTGGTGTCTTGGTTGCCAGATTGTCATTACAAATAAATGCTGCCGCGCCAGCAGCGCTACTACACTAGTGGCGCACGCTGCGCTTGCACTTCGCATAAGACGGGTTGCCAGATTGGGGGCCCTTTTAACGCCTCGGGGCCCTACGCGGCTGCTTAGTTCGCTTATAGGCTGGGCCGGCCCTGGCTGCCCCTCCTGCCTCTATGTCTCCATCCATCTCTTGTCCCCCTCCTGCAGTGACGCCACTCATCCGTCTCCCGCTCAGTCAGGGCTGTTTACACTCATTTAGCTCCAGCTGAGGTGCAGCCCGGGCTCAGGTTTAGCCGTTTGTTAACGCGGGGGCAAGACCATCCAACCAGTTTTCTACGGAACAGAGAGAAAAGGAGCAGTTTTGACCAGTCTCCAGTCAATTGAGCCAATGATACAAGTAATTTAAACTAATGTTGATTAAGATTTGGAGTGCCGGTACACATAATGGGGAAAATGTTTCTTGGAACATTTGTATTTAATCAAACAAGTAACTGTCTCAAATCATTGTGCTTCTGGCAATGGAAATTTGAATATTTAAATACATACATTAGAAAAATAAAACTACATTTTATTTATAGACAGCAGCCTTTTCAAGGAACATGAAATAGCTCAGTAGTAGCCGGGAGCTTTTGACATGCACGAATGAGACAGCTACAATGGGTTCAGCTCCATTAACCATACAGTTATTCTAACTAATATAGGCAACGACATGTCTGATAGGAGTTATTGTTAATCCGAACATTAGCCCCAGCTCGTTTGCTCCTCTCTATTCTTCATTGGAAACCAGGGCCCAGCGGAAGACAGGACCAGACAAACTGAATTAGTGTTCTTTTCATCATCCGTGACCGGCGAGCTTTCTGATAACCCTGATCTCATTATGGACGCTAATTGTTAATTCCGCCATCCTCTCTTCTCTCTCCATACAGACTTGTCTAGGACGTAGAGCATTTGTGCAGTGGTGTTTACTTCCTGCCTCCTAATGGTCCAATATCCACTATTAGCTTCGTCATTCTGAGCATGAACACTAACATGAGAGATTTATGGAGTTGGGGATGGAGTCTGGCACATTTCATCTTGCTCATGTTTCTGACTGAGCTGTCAATTTGACTTCAGCTCTGTCTTTCCCTGCTGGTTTTCAGACGTTACAAACTGTGTGCAAAATACATGAATTACTCCATTACTCCATTTACACACAGCATAACAGACCTCCATAATAAATGTTTGAGCTAAAACTAGTTTGATATCTATAGTCCTAGGCATATATTTATTTGTCAGGGTTGCATCTACAATTCACTTGCATGTGGGTTTTCTTTTGAAGTCAACACTACATTAAGCAATGTTTGTTTGTTTGTTTGTTGGTTAGCAACACATACGTTTAGAGTAACAAGGAACATAACGTGTTAGTTTTGGTTCCATCCTCATCTCTTGGTCAGTCCCCTCACGGTCAGAACTAGATCAGACACCAGCTGGCTCACGGAAGTCAGAATTGGCTCCAGTATGGCGGCCCTCGTGGCGGCCCAAATCAATATCTTAACAGACAATAATGATATGTCGGCCCTCGATACGCTTCAGACACTGGGTTAGTGTTAGGGACAAGAGAGCGGATTTGGACCCAAGAGAGAAAATTGTTGCCTGAGCTGTATCAGCGGGACCGGTCTTGGTCTCCGCCATGTTGCGGTCAGTAACTTCCGTTTCAGTCGCCGCCATATTAGAATTCTGACCTCCGTGAGCCAGCTGGTGTCTGATCTAGACCTAACCGTCTACGAGCTTGGCGTGTTGTGAACGTGCGCACTGCCCAACAAGGGACTGGGAGTCACTAAGTCACTAAAAAAAGCGAGTTGTTGTTGTTGTTGTTGTGCATTGTGTTTTTCATTGTTTGAGGACAGGCCTTCACATGCTTATTGTACGGCATTGTATTGTGATTATCTATCAACATAAAAGATAAATAAAGCTCAGTCAAACGCATTTACTTATTTATTGTGTATGTAGGTTGTGTTAGGTTTCGTTGTTGCATCAGTAGTGTTATGTAACAGAAATTGGAGCAAGTTCCAGCCCAACTAAGGCCTCACGTCAGGTTTGACCTCGAGCTGTGTGTGAATGAACAATGCAAAGGGATTGACGGCAAACAATATAGGTTATACAATAATGTGGATTATTGGTAACGCAAAAGTACTCTAATGTGTTACTTTTATAACACAGTTGCGCAGTAACGTTATGTGACGCGTTACTTTTCCAGGGCAGTAACGAGGTAATGCAACAAATTACTTTTATAAGTAACGCTACTCAACACTGCTTCAAAGTAATTGTACATTTACACTACACAAGGGGTCGCCAACCTTTTTCCCAAAGAGTTACTCCTGTTATCTGTTCCAAGACATTTGATAAAGACTGACAGTGACGACAAGCCTTGGTGTTAGATGCAAATAAGACATTAACCTATATTTATTTAGTGCAGTGTTTTTTGTTTTGTTTTTATATCACAGCACTTAAAAAAAGAATTAAAAAATGGATTGCACCACAGTGACCAAAACATTTAAACACCGATGATTAAAAAGAGATCTAACTAATAAGATAAGATAAGATATTCCTTTATTGTCCCACATGGGGAAATGTCATTGGTGCAACGCAGGAAGATACAGAGGTAGATACAGAAGAACAGATCACTTATAGGAAGTTTGAAAAACACTTTCAGTAGAAGATCTCCTATAAATAAATAAAAACTCCCATAGACAAATAAATAAATACATAAATACCATTGCATGTGATCCCGACAGTAATTGCACATGAATATGTGTCACGACAGCACATAGATTGCACATGAATTTCACAGTAATTGCACATATGACAGAATTGCACATCAGTATTAGGTTAGGTCAGTATTGCGAGTGTTCAGTACTAACAGTTTTTGTTATAAAGTCTGACAGCAGCAAGAAGGATAGACCTACGGAACCTTTCCTTCACACATCGAGGGTGGATCAGTCTCTCACTGAAGCTGCTCTCCAGAGCGGACAGAGTGTCCTGCAGGGGGCGACACTCATGGTCCAGCATAGATGTGAATCTAGCCAGGACCCTCCTGTCCCCCACCTCCTGCACCGAGTCCAGAGCACAGCCCAGGACGGAGCTGGACTTCTTGATGACTCTGTCCAGCCTCTTCCTCTCCCTCTCTGTGATGCTGCTGCTCCAGCAGGCCACACCTACAGGAGCTGATGCCACCACAGAGTCGTAGAAGGTCTTCAGGAGTGGCCCTGTCACTCCAAAAGACCTGAGTCTCCTCAGGAGGTAGAGCCGACTCTGGCTCTTCCTGTACAGTGCGTCTGTGTTATGAGTCCAGTCCAGTTTGTGGTTCAGATGAACACCCAGGTACTTGTATGAGTCCACTCTCTCAATGTCCCGTCCCTGGATGTTCACTGGTGAGGGGGCAGTGGGGTGGCATCTGCGGAAATCCACCACCATCTCCTTGGTCTTCTCCGCGTTGATGAGGAGGTGGTTCCGCTGACACCAGTCCACAAAGTCCTGCGCCAGTCCTCTGTACTCCGCGCCATCGTCGGCCGTGATGAGTCCGATGATGGCAGAGTCGTCAGAGAACTTCTGCAGGACACAGCTGTCCGTGTCATGTCTGAAGTCTGCAGTGTAAAGGGTGAAGAGAAAGGGCGCGAGGACAGTGCCCTGGGGCGCCCCCACACTGCAGGTCCGAGTGTCAGACACACAGTTCCGGGCTCTCACAAACTGGGGTCGGTCTGTGAGGTAGTCCAGGATCCACTCTGCCAGGTCATACTCCACACCAGCCGTCTCCAGCTTGTCCCTCAGGAGCAGCGGCTGGATGGTGTTGAAGGCGCTGGAAATATCTGCTTTATGGCTCTTTTGATTTTACAGTTTGCTCAAGACATAAAGCACACTGTTCTCTCTTGAGGCATAGTGTTCCCTGGCACACTGGTTGAAAATCAAGATATTACTGCACAAAATTTAATGTATACAATTGTGTATAGGCATAGGGTCCAAATTGAATTATTCAGCGTAATATGTAGAATAATATATAGTAATATGAGCCTGTAGCTTCCGAGCTCGGAGAACCTCTTCACTACAGCATTCCGAAGATATCGTTACTATTAAAATGTGTCAATGAAAAGGCTTTTTAAGAGGAAATAATCAATAATCCTAAAATAATGCTCTCCGATTTCTAAAATGATTGTTTGAGGAACATTTATGAGGCCAAAATGATGTTCTCTGTGCAGTTGGACAGGAGCACTCCAGCTGTATTTCCCATGTTCAATTCCATCATGTACACACAGTGAGTAATGGCTGGGGCTTTTAACAGGGGTCTTATCAGTGTCCTGCTATTAATTAAAGCTTGATTGGAAGAATAAATTAATCTCACTGTGGTTGGTCCGATCAATAACCCATATGAAAGCTCTATTAAGCGCTGAAGCCAGAGAGCGCTGCGTGTGAAGGAGTTTGAAAGTTTAACGCCCTATGAGATTACGCGCAATTTTTCCACCCATTAATCATAATTACTTGGGCGAACAAGGGGGTATTAAATTGTCCTTAAATTAGCGTCCGCCACCTGCTTGTCTCCATGGCATGTTTTTGATTTATTTTGAATGTTCCACAGTATAAAAATCAAACATTTTCGTTCTCCGTAATGACAGGCGGGGGCTGCACAAGAGTCGACCTCACTCATTGTAAGAATGTTTTTCTTTTCAAAGCAGCTGCAACTGAATGAATGCAAGATACATTTTATATCATATTGTGGAACATTCCAGCTAGAGCGTGTCCATTTTGACAAACAGTCGAAAGAGAGAACACCAGAAACGTTACATAGTGCAAACAAAGCACCAATTAATGCATTTTTTTTTTAGCTTGGTTTATCTAAGTTACTACTTTCACCAGTTTCTTTATGTGTTTTTGCATGCAACTTAATAACTGTTTGATATGCATGTAATGTCCTCCACAAATAGACAATCATGATTACTGTTGGATAAACTCCAAATCTACACTGCATTACATATTAAATACAAATAACATGCTGTATATATTGTTTTAATTAATCAAACTGCCTGGAAAGTTTTATCAACATGGAAGTAAACCCAAGTGAAGTAAACATAAAAAAACAGAGAATATGTATGAATACTTCCTCTTTTGAACAGGGGTGAAAGTCCAGCATACCAGGGCTTCCACCACCACTTTTTTGATCGACCAGATGAGAAAAAGATTTATGATTCTGATTAATAATATTAGCCGGAGTTCATTGTTTCAGCTGTCTCGTTGTCAGCTGAACAACTTCATATCAGTGCCACTAATGCATTGGAAACACCACAGCTGTGTGTTTAATAATATCCCTGTTAGGAAAGCCATTCCTTCTCATTTCAGCTGCAAATCTCATTTGGCTCAATAAAGGAGTTCTACACCTCACCAATCTTGCTGTGGGGAATATCAGACAAATGAAGGATAGAAATAGCAATATTTACTGTCTTCAAAAAGTGTTCCAATATATGGAGATTTTTTATTAAATACTGAAGCGCATCAAGCTCCGAGCTGGCTTTCTTGATAATACATCAGCTGTTGATTACATTTTATATGTGTGACCAAATATGAACCCATGAACAGGGGGATTACTATTTTTCTAGGTACAGTTTTGGTTAACAGGATGTGGTGTCTTAACTACAACTTCATCTAATGCACTGTCACCTGAAAATCTAAATTACACTGTGGGAGACATTAGGCGAATGAGGCTCTCAAGCCCTATGGAAGCTATAATCCATACATTACAAACTGTAGCAGCCCATACTATCTTACTATCTCAATAACTTTTGAGGTATGGATTTTTGTTTTTTGAGGTCACCTCTTTTAGCGATGCACACTGCTCCAGCCGTGATCAGGGGTGCACAATGTGTGTTACAATAAACGAATGTGGTGGCAAAAGAGCTAATCGACCAAACAGTGCTGGTCACAATGGGGCACCAGCAACCCTTAATCATCGAGCTGCAGCAAATTAATTACCACAATCATCCACCTACGGAAAATTAATTATCACAATCAATCACCACAAATTATACAGGGTCTTAAAATAGTTGCATGGTCAAACGGCAATCAGCACCTTCAGCCCACACCCAGAGCAGGGTCTGGATGCTGGCTGCACCTCTGCACTGCTTGTGTACCTCCACACACAAGACTAATGGAGACAGAAAGACGGCAGGCTCAATTAGCAGCAAATGTCATCTGCACAGGTTTTTAATTAGAGCACCAGAGCCTCCCAAGACACAGGGGCAAACCAGGGGGTGGCGCTGGGAGGGAGCGGTGGAAAATTACAGGTCTAGACAACAAAGCGCGTTTTCTATTAGGAAGTAGCATCTTACGAAACACAGATGTTACTGTAATGTCAGCAATGTCAAACTTTACTGTATCTGGTGTCTTAACGTGAATAGACACTATAAAAATGTAAAAAGTCAATTAAATGGTCAGATTAACACTAATTTGAGCCATGTGCTTGTTGTGGGCGACACTTCTACGTCTGTTTCTGTTCTGTTTGCTCTTTTGCTGAGAGCTGCTCATCTGTGTGACACACAGTGTGACACAGTGATGGTGTCTGAGAGCAAACACTTTTATAGAAGACCCCTTCTACTGTTACACCAGCACAATGCTTAAACCCACACTATGGGAAAACAAGCTTCAGTTTGCTATGTCTTCATTTGCTTCCTATAGCCTTGTTTCTGGCATGTCACAGTGGAGAATGTGAGGATTTAAGCTACTTCTTTATGGTGTGAAAGTCCCCTGGTGGCTTTAGGTCCACATCTGGACATGGTCTCAAACTGCCCTGACAGGAAATCTATCTGCACGTACATGTGCATGTGTGTGGCATGAGTGGGGGGATGCATCTGGGTGACAGATACATTGAAAGTCCACCAGATCACAATGAGAGCGACGAGGACAAGACCACGATGAGAGACTGGGAGGAGAATGCTGGCATTAAGCCCAAGCATGACGTGTGTGTGTGTGTGTGTAATTGATTGACTTTTAATGTGTTCCCCAATGAGGAGTCACTGACAGCAGGGAAGGAGGAAAAAAGGAAGGACATAGAGGAGATTGTCCACAGTGGTCGCAAAGTCACATCAGAGTATGTGAAGCGCTGCATCGACTTCCTGCTGCACCATATTGTAGTTTTACAAATAGATCCTTCTACAGCTGTTACCGGCCATACAAGTTATAATGATGATAATAACTGACTGTAGTGCTCAAGGTTGGAATAACAACATTTTGTGTATTGCCATGAACATTGAGAGTAATTTCTGTTGTTGGTTGTTTAGTAATTTGTCAATGATGCAACACAGATGCAAGAAGTACTTCTTTGAGATTGTGGCATGACTAAAATGACAATAGGTGCATTCATATAAAAATAGACTCTCTGATTTTCCTCTTCAGATTAGACTAATTTCAACACCGTTTCAATATCAGATGACCATTGTGTAGTTTATTGTGTAGTAGTATAATACTCAATACTCACAGATCGCTAACGCGTCCATATTACTCTTTAATTATGTGAAGCTATCCACGAAAAGGCCTAAAGTTTAGGTCAGTATTCTCAGTGAAAAACACAGACTGTTTTGTTTGCCTTAATCCCCAGCTTCTCTCGACGGCTCCTTCCATCTTTTTGCTGGTTGTTAGTGAGTGTCCAAGGTCAACTTCTTCAGTGTGGAGTCAGCCGCAGCACCAGCCTTTGATGTGTTCACATGGCGATGGAGGAGAGGGGAGGGCTTGTAAGGTTGGATAGAAACAGAAGAGCCTTAGAAATACGTCTTTGGGTGAAGAAAAAACATATAAAAGAGTTAACGTGAAGAAAGAAGTTGAACATGTTGCAGTAAATAGGCAAATGAGTCCTTTTATTATATATTAGGGCACAAACCATCACTTGAAATGTGTTTTAAACAGTAAGCGGTTCAAAGGTCATAGATAGAATGCATATCTGTGTTTTGTTCTATGTGTGAGGATGCTGTCTATTAAAGTGTATGCTGTGGCTGATGTATGGACTCTTGTCAGGGATATGAGGTTTAGATAGGCCGCAGTCTGATGTAGATGGAGTTTGTGTAATGGAATCCAGTCCCACATCACTCGAGAGGGTGGGGCTAATTCAATTGCCCCCTTCCACATCTCAGAGTATTGTCTGAGGCTCCGGGATAAAGGATGGACTTTTTTACAGGTGAGTGCACAAGACAAATCTGTCAGTCAATCCAAATGTTATTTTCATCCCGATAATTTGTGGTCTAGTAGAGCCCGGCAAACGTCTTAAGGACACAGAAATCGATTGTTGGTGCAGAAGACCTTCACGGCACCTCAGGTAGACTCACGTTGGATTCAATTATCATTTTTGCTTTTAGCCGTTACATGTTTTCTTGCTGTTTGCTTGAGGAAAAGCCTAAATTACCCCTTATGTGCATCAAAATATATCATTTGTTTACCTTTATAACCTTTATTGTTAAAATGACTTAATAAAAGCAGAAACTGGGCCTTATATTTAAACAATGCATTTAAAGCAAAGCAGGACAGATGAAGAATAAATTACAATTAGCCTTACAAATGTACATAACCCTCTGTTGTCTATCTGGTTCTTAAAAGTTAACTACTGAAGCCCTGGGATGTTCTGATATTGTGGTTATTTGTACTGGGGCCAAACCTAATACCTAAAATAATAACTCTGCTTTTATCCTTCAGTCTATCGTTCGTTGGTGCTCTTCCCCCTTTCTCAATACTCGACTCAATCTTGTTTGTCCCTGCTCATCACCCCCTTTCCCTTTATTCTCTCCTCCCACTTTCTGGCTTCATCAGTGCAGTGAAGGAGAAACCTGTTTATGATGACAACTAGGGGACTATCTGCTTCCACAATAACTAGACTTTATTGTAGCGTCATAAAACTTCAGAAAATGGGCTCAGGTTGATATATAGTACTGGGTGTCTTCAGTACAGCTTTTATTTGCCTCCACGTCTGCACAACCACATGTGTGCATACTGTATGGTGAAGGACATCATTGGTAATGTACAAAGAAGATAACAAAAGCTGCTGACAAGACTCAAGACCTTTTTTTTAGGGGTAAATTGTAAAATATGACAGCACACAAAACATAAAAAAACATTTACACAGTTAAGAGACATTTAAGAGCAAATAAAAAAGAGAGTTTACATTTTGAAAGCACGGACAATTTTTATAGGATTTATTTTCATTTCATTTCCTTTTTGTTTTTTATTCCTTTGAAAACCCCTAAATGAGACCAGTTCTCCCAACCTCAAGTCCATTGACGGGAGTTCCAAGCTGCAGGAGCAGCATAGGAAAACTGACTATCACCAGTCAGATCTTACACGGGGTATTGACCATGAGCACAGGGCATAATAACCCTCCGTACACAAGTAGGTAGGAGCAGACTAAAATCATCCAATGTGTGAACCTCCTGGCACCCAAAGAAGGCCATCCAGCTTCAGCATGGAGTTCACAATGGTGGGTAAGACGGCCACATCTTGTTGTGAATCTCATAGCAAAGTGATATAAAATCAAATGGTTTCAGACATTTTGTAATTTCATCTATATAGACTGCATCGCCATAAGATATTCCTTTATTGTCCCACATGGGGAAATTTCATTGGTGCAACGCAGGTAGATACAGAGGTAGATACAGAAGAACAGATCACTTCCATAATCCAATAGAGGCATAAAAGTGACCAATACCAAACGTTTACGAGCTTCAAGGATAAAACAGGCTTTATTACGACCCAAGCTTTGAGTCCATTTTTGTGGCTGATCTTTGAAAGACAGCTCTTGATCTCAAATGAGTCCAATATATTTATAATTTGAGACAAACTCTATAGGGTTTCCTTGAGAGGTCTTACTATAGCTTTAGTTTTCTCTGAATTCAGTACTAATTTCTGGAATTTCAACCTAAACTGCACCACAGAGAAACCTGAATGTAAAGACCAATAATGTTCCAGTGAAGTTGATCAACAGTAAATTACTTTATCAGCTGCAGAAAAATGGTACTTGACATTTGACAGATCAACACAATTAAGTAATCCAACCATCTTCTTCCGCTTATCCGGGGCTGTGTTGCGAGGGCAGCAATCTAAGCAGGGTTGGCCAGACTTCCCTCATCCCAGACACTTCATCCAGCTCCTCCGGGGGGATCCAGAGGCGTTCCCAGGTCAGCCAAGAGACATAGTCCCTCCAGCGTGTCCTGGGTCTCATGACCATAGGTGTGGGTAGGAACGTAGATTGACGCTTTGTCTTTCGATTTAGCTCCTTCTTCACCACAACAGATGCAATTAATTAATAATTAATTATTCATATAGTTGGATAATAAAATTGTGCTTAAAAAGGAGCCTCGAGGTACTCATTTGGACACATTCAAAAAGAAGAAGCCCCTGTCAATTTAACACATTGTCAAAAGCCTTCGATTGATCGATGAAATGAGCGATTTCATTCAGATTCAGAACTTGCAGGAAATCAATTAAAACCTTAAGATCATCTAAAAACTCTTTCTTATTTAGAAATAGGTCTGTAATTGTTTATTTCACTTGGATTGCCACATTTTAACAACAGGAGGACAAATGCAGATTTCCAGATTATAGGAATTTTAGAACTTTTCAATCTTAAATAAAAAAAATGTGAGTTAGAAGCACAGCTATATATTCTGCAGCCAGATTTAAGAAGAAAAGTTCCAAATTGTCTGGACTGGCTGTGCCCAGTGCTTGTGTACTTATATATATAGTAGATCAAGAATAGGTCAAGCAGGTGACCTGGCAGGACATTTAATCTTTGACTGAGAAGGGCTGTCAATTAATTGGGACAGGTTTAAAGAGTCTCAAAATCTATTTTAAGGCTTCTGATGAAAATAACCCATTGAGGTTAAGGTCTCCAACTAATATAAACTCATTAGAGTTAGCCCCGATAAGCTGATGAAAGAGTGAGGTAAGAGCTTCATTACAGGCCGAGTGTTGGCGAGAACAGCACATATTTAACTCATATTTAATTCTAATTTAAAGCCTTAGAAATCAAATTGTTTGGGTTTGGACACCAACGCTAGAGGCACATGATACTGTTTTTAATGTAGATTACTCCTCCATCTTTTTGGGACAATCACACGCCCAATATATATGAAATATAAATATATATGTACATGAAAATGCTTTAGACAACTACGTCTCTGCATGTCAATGGTATTTATCCACATTTAAAACAAATCTAGACAGCAAAACTAGACTTGACAAATTCACCTCATAAATGACATACAAATATATCCATCTTTGTAAATTGTGTACAAAACAGCTGTAGTCTGTAGATTATTGACAGCTTCAATGTTCAGACTACGTAACTTAAAGGTCCCATAACATGCAAAATCGACTTTTCAGAGCTTTTGACCTTCTTATATTGCTATTTGTGCTTCATATATGTACCCAGAGTGTTTTTTGATTGATTCCCGCAGTGTTTAGCTATATTACAGACTATCTCCTTTCCTCGAATCTCCAAACTGACGGGGGGTGTCCACAGGACCGCGTCATCATCCCCCCTCACCCTCCTCCTCCCCCCTCTCCACCAGCCTCCCCCTCCCGCCTGCCGCCTCCCGCCCCCTTCCCCCCGGCTCCGCGCTGCTGCAGTCTGCAGTGTCTCCAAATACAAGCCCCGGAGTTTTTCTGCTTCGATTTACGATGAAACACAGTTCAAAGAGGCCCAAAACGTCATTAATGATATCGCACTCTTTACTATTATCACAATGGTGAAGGTTTATGTGGCAGTTGATGCAGCAACCGGGAAAATAAACGGAGAGAAGTTCTATCCGATACCGAAAAACCAGGAAATAAGAGCGCGATGGACATAAGACTTTTATATATCTATAGATCTATAGATCTATAGATCTATAGATATATATGTTCTGCGCACGCTGTAGATTAAACACCAGATTTATTTAGGCTCGAAGTAATGTTGATCTGAAGTTCTATCGTTTCTCACTCATTTGCGGCAGGAGCAGCGCAGCGCGGAGCAGACAGCTGTGGGGCTACGTCACGGGTGGGCGGGGCACACACGCGCTCTGAGACTACGTCACAGGTTGGGCGGGGCACACACGCGCTCTGAGACTATGTCACGGGTGGGCGGGGCATACACGCGCTCTGAGACTACGTCACGGGTGGGCGGGGCACACACGCGCTCTGAGACTACGTCACGGGTGGGCGGGGCACACACGCGCTCTGAGACTACGTCACGGGTGGGCGGGGCACACACGCGCTCTGAGACTACGTCACGGGTTGAGCCAGATCGCTCTTCGCAAGGGTGGGGGCGAATATCAAACCAAGCCGTCTGCATTTCTGGGTTGGTGAGGGGGTCCAAGGTCTGGGTGATATTTCTTAACTATTATGTTAAGGGTGTTGCACAACCCTTATTATTATCAATTATACACTTAGGATAGACTACGAAACGTGAAAAAAAGCATGTTATGGCACCTTTAAATTCGTAGGGAGTAGTGCTCCACACACAATGTCTGGTGGCTGCATTGTGTGGAGATTCAAGAGAAAGGGCAGCCAACACCACAGACATATCTTGAAGTAGGTGCTGTGAGCTAAATAAACACAAAACTCAGGCAGAGATGACAATCCCCATGAGGGTATGCGCAGGCAAGCACAGAATTGCATACTTGGCCTGTTTTCCAAAACATAATCTGACAGCATGTCCACAAGAGCTACCATTTCTCCAGTGAAAGAAAACCAAACAGACCTAAAAAGGTGTCTCTTCACAGGCTGCGAGTCTGCTTGGATCACATCCATCAGCTCATCAACATCAAAGTGCCAGGGAAATACCTGCCCTGGAACGCTCACGCAGCATCAAGCTCCCTCCCCACTGGAACCAAGCAGGTCAGAACCACCAGTATTACCACAGGGAGCACATGACCATAATCTGATTGGATGCACTGAAGAAAGATGCTGATTTGATTAGGAAGTAAGTCAAGGTTGCATGAGAACTAAGTGTATATTCAGTGTAAGCTTTGATTAGAGCACAAAAAGTCTAAGTCTATGGTTTTGTAATGATTTGAAATCAAGCAATTTCATTCACCCTGAAACCTATTATACATGAAATCCAGCTCTTGAGGTAACTGTGGCTTTAAAAACAATGAATCACAATTGTTTCTATATTTAACTTTTTCCATTTTCACTGCCCTGTTATTGCTACCTAAAATATGACTATGTTTTAAAAGATTTGTATACTTTTTATCTGAATTGTTTGTGAGAAGATCATGATGGATATAGCACCCTCTAAAGACAGTGACCTCACACTTGAATTCAGTGCTGTTTATACCCTTCCTCTGTCAGATGCCATCGTTGTGGGTGTCACACAATCAGTGAGAGGTGCGAGTTTGTTTATAACAGTGTGATGTCTCACAGCGGGACACAGGCCGGGGAACTGGGGGTCATTGTGAAGCGTTACAGCCACAGGGATTTATACAACCCATCCACCCACTCTCATACACACACACACGCACGCACACACACACACACACACACAAACACACACACACACACACACACACACACACAGAGAGGAACATTTGCGGGGAGTGGTAACTTCAACAAAGCAGAGCAAATGTGCCAAATCAGGCATCTCAGCAATTGAGTAAAATAGTCTTCAGTGCTCACGATGTTAACCAATAATAACATACTTAAAAGACAAATGTAAAAACACAGAATGCTAAAACATTCCTCCAGTTGTACAACATGATAACTAAGGTGGTTCTTCTTCTCCGGTGGAGTTGGACTTCAAAACATGTTGGACGTGTAATAGTACGTACCATCAGTTGGACTGATTTAAAAAGGATTTAAAAAGGAGTTGGACTCCGAAAACACGTTATCCTTTGTGGCTAGGTGTTTTTTTAATCTTTTTTTTATTTAGTTAATTTTATTGTATTTCTGTTTATGTAATTTCTTTGTGATTTTAATACATTTTTCCTGCTGTGTGAAGCACTTTGAATTGCCTTGTGTATGAAATGTGCTCTACAAATAAACTTGCCTTGCCTTGCCTTCTTCTGCCAAATAAATAAGCAGTGCTGACACAACCAGTTTATCAATAGGTGTTTGCAGCAGAGGCTTAAACATTCACTTTCAAATAAATGTTTCCCTTTGCTGAAAATGGCCCTGTAGCCACATGCTTCTGGTATTTACACAGTATGTCAAGCCCAAAAAGATGATTATTTAAGTGTGGAATATCACTGTTTTCCAGAGTGTCTGTAAAGTCACCTGCGAGTGAAACAGGTGTGTGATTTGCACAATATCGAGTCGGGCTGATAAGAAGATTTATTACAAACATAAACTGCTGCAGATGATTACAGCGGGGATATGATTTATGCCTGCTTCATTGAGGCAATCAGCACAATTTCCCTTGGTAGAACACACAAACAGAGGGGAGATGAACTGAAGCAAGCGCACACACAGACCACACACTGCGCAGTTATCATAATGATGTCATACTGTGAGAGCGTCTCAGGCGATATCGTCTCTCTTCACAGCAGCGCTGCCACTGTGCACAGCTCTTTAAATATGTAGCCACCACCTAAGGCTCCAACAGGTAAACACCAAACACAGCTTGCTCTCTGTGACAAGCACCTGCACATCAAACACTCCAGCTCAGTATTTCACACACACACAAACTCTTTAAATAGACTTCGTGAGCAAATTTCAGCTATTTTAAATATTAGGCTTGTATCCCTTTATGCTACATACAGCTAAGTCAAACATTTAGTGATAATCATTTTTAAAAATATTTTTTTTTTGCAACTTAAAGTTAGTTAGTTAAACAAACCTTCTTACACAAAATATAACCAGTTAAGTCAAGTCTAAAAACAGTAGCTGCTTGTCAGTTGCCTAATATTCTCCGAGGACGTTGCAGCGCTGATGCAATGAGGCTTGTTAAGGTGGGCTTCAAAAACATGGGGGAGCATGAGCGCGATCGAACAAGCATTTTGAACTGAACATCCAGGATTACTCAAATATACATGGGTGAAAAAACACAACTTCAGGTATGCTTTTGGGGAGGCAGAGCATTATAACACTAGACATTAAAATTGGGATGTTGAACTCAAATATTTGACAAAAACCTGTCAAAGCAAAGGTTAGCACGCAACACACTGTAACACAGCGTTACTAGCTCGTCCCAACTGTTGTTTGGACTCATCCTTGTGGCCTTCGGGGAGCGTGCTTTGATTATTATAAGTGCTTAAACTGCACCATCACAAAGCTGGGGTCTGGACTGATGATCTAGATGAGTCTTCTTTTGGCTAAATGGTCAAACCTTTTATTTCCCCGGTGTGCCGTTGAGCTTGTTTGTGCATGGCATCAGTCTTCTTGAATTTTATGAGGCTAAAATTACAGCGGTATTTTATCGAGCTTGTTGTGCATTACCTATCAATAATTTCATCATCAAGATACAGCGGCCCCCCACACACAAGTCATCTTAACATGTTTATGGAAGCAGCAGGATCAATACGTAACCAGCCCCTGGCTATCAGCGATCAATTCAGCCGCACATGCAGAGGACACAGAGGGAAAATACTAACTACAAAGCAGTGACCACAAATACAGAGCAATCACTGAGCTGGACTTTCTTACAGTGTCTCTTCAATTTATGATCCTATCTTTAAGTAATTCATTAATATTTGATGTATGTATTTGATAGAGACAGCGCATGTTGATGGACAGACAGATTCTTTGCCCTTTTCATGCTTTTAGACTTGACTGCTTCTTTTGACACAGATGACCATCCACATTTTGTAAATTGCCTTCAAAACTGAGCTGGTGTTAGGGATTTTGTCTTGGACTGGTTCAGGTCCTACTTGTCAAGAAAGCATGATTAAACAAGTCTAATAAGAATACAACACACAATGTACATTTATGCATACAAATTAAATATTCTGGTATTTGATTTTATATTCCCGATTATGTTTATGGTTTGGTACAAAAAGCAAATAGAGAGTCCAGAAAAAGATATATTTTGGGCTTCGCGCTTTCTGTCTTTGCACATTGATAACACACACAGCCGTCAGTCTCTGTGAGCTCCTGTGACAGTGGGATGACCATGCCCCCCACAGGCTATAACCCCTCCAAAACCTTCTCAAAACTCTTTAATTAAAATGTCTCCTACAATTACAGCACATCCCGATGCTTTGACCTTCACACCTTCATTGGAAACTGTCACACTGGCTCTTCTCACCATTCTCGCTTCTCTCTCATGTCTGCTGTGCTACTCTCCAATGTAACTGTCTTTGAAGTTTCTCTTCAACTTTCATGGGAGGTACTTTGGAGAGTCTCAGGGACGTCACCAGACCATTTATATTGGGGCAAATGCCCAGATATAAATCTGTTCTGCCCAAGGAAAGATCCAGCATGCTTTGAGGCATGAAAGAAGTAAGAACTCACTACAACTCCAAGAACACATTGCCCCTGTGCACAGCTCACAATAAAGGCTATTGTACCTAGGTACAGGAAGCTATAGGCTGTAGTCATGTGACATTAGGTTACAGTATAGGTTATGGCACAGCACGGAGCATGAGGAGTTTGGACAGCACCGAGATGATCCGTGCCCTGAGTAATGTTACAGAGGGCCTCATGAGGCTGAATTCGTCTAATCAGTGTATAGCGAGATATCAAAGGCTCGGAACAAAGAACACATTTTTAATGTAGAATCAATCGCATGAGTTACCGTACTGAAGCGCGACATGTTTCGTACAATCAGTTGGATCAAAAGCAAAATAAAATGTGTGGGAGCAGACAGCATTTCCAACTCAAATCCCGCAACACGTAAATTGAGGCTGTGACGTTTCACTGTCAACAGTAAAAATAATATTCGATATTAAATTTTCATCAGCAAATGGTAGCTCTGCTCTGGTACCTACTCATTGACGATGGACTTACATTAATTGGTGGGTTCGACACAGTGTGGCTTTTACAAAATAAAACCTGCATTTCCAGAGGGCCTTGTTAATTTATATTTATTTGGTGCATGTTGATGAACATGGGCTGATTTTCATCCCAACACACTCTCAGTCATACACATGTTACCACTAAGGAAACCGGAGTACCTTAGAAATGCAGCTGCATTAGGAAACCTAAGCAGACACGGGGGAGAACATACAAACTCTACAGAGAAAGGTCCTGCACTACCTGGGAATCGATCCCAGGACCTTCTTGCCGCTGTGCTACCGTGTCGCTCAAGTTAAGGTTAAGCGTTGTTCTGGACTGAGATGTCTGATGATTTTTCCAGAGATCTGCTGTAGCCACTCCACTCTAGTGGCTAGTTTGGGGGTCACTTCCCCAAGTGCTCCGATGACCATTGGCATCACTTTTGCCTTCACCTTCCACGCCTTCTCTAGCTTTTCTCTGAGCCCTCGGTACCTCTCCAGTTTCTCATGTTCTGTTTCTGGAAATCCCACAGGATCTTGTCCATACTCCCCATACATGTTCCTGTACACTATTCCAGTCACTTGGTTATGTATACTTTCCCTGTCAGCATCTTATACCCTGCTTTCTTATACCCTGTTTTGTGCTGGATTGTCTCAGGGGCCTCTTTGCACAGCCTACACCTTGGTTCTTGTCTGGTGAGGTAGATCTGGACTTCTATTGCTCTGGTGCTCAGGACCTGTTCCTCTGTGCTGTCCTTCTGTCCGACCTGCTCTAGCCATTGGTAGGATTTCTTGATATCAGCCACTTCACTTATGTTCTGTTGGTACATCCCATGAGACATTTACTGAGCATGTCATCCGTTGGGGCCTTGTCCTCGATGTACTACATATACTTTGTGCATGGTGAGAAGCTTTCATCTCTTAATGTCTGTTGTCTGTATCTCTTCCTTTGGCCACCTTATCATCCCTGCAGTGTATCTGATCACTGGCGTAGCTGTTTCTTGCCTGGGACTTGTTTTTGCCATTGAGCTGGCTTCTTAGGACTTGACATGCTGGCAGTAGATATTTGGCTTTTTTCTTTTATAAGTTTGTTTCTCTCTTTTTGGATTTGGATTAAAAATGAAACCAAAGAGCCAACCATACACAAATTATGTTGAGGCATCACAATTGTATTTGAATTCTCTTGCAAAATATGCAAACACACACTGTGACAAAGTTCTCCACAGCTTATCTAAAATGGGAAAAAGTGATGCTGGCTCTGATCTGTTTCCATCATGTATCACACGGATGCAGCTGTTCCTCTGGTCCCGCTCAAGTACAACCCATCTAATCTTCTGCTTTGTCCTGCCTGCTCCCCGTTCTTAAGCTCCATCTCCTGTGTCCAATATCTGTTCACCTCTCCACGTGCTGGCTTCTTCATCTTCTCCCCCGCTCCTCATCTTACTAAACCATTTCTTTCCTATGCTCGGTACTCCACTCCTTGTAACACGTTATTGATTACCTTTCCTGTTGCCTTCATTTATGTAATGTTGTTTTTCTTGTTTGTTTTAATTTGGCTGCTAAATGCTGATAAGGTAGGTGTAGAGCTTTGGTTTTCCATCTGGTGGATCACCAAGCACGGATAAAATGTATGATTCATGTCAACGAAATTGTTGAATTGAAGGTTTTGTTTTTTTCTGTCATGTCTTTATAATTTTAATAATTTTTTCCCCTGTTGTGTGAAGCACTTTGAATTGCCTTGAGTACGAATTGTGCTCTACAAAAAATGCCTGGTGCATAAGAACAAAGTCAAAGAACAAAGCCACAGTTGTCACTTGGCCACATTCACAGTATCAGGCATGTTTTTGGCGTTCTCTGACCTGCAGCAGCATCTATTTTTTTAATCCACTTCACGGCTATTAAAAATAGCAACAGTCAAATTCTCTGAATGTTAAGTTGCAAATGATATGTGTTTTATTACAATACAATGCATGTTCACTGAGAAACACTGCACCAGTCCCAAACTCCCAAACACTCGGAGCACACGGTCCCGACACATGTTACATTTAAACCAAATCATCAATGAAGCTGCTATTTACTGTGTCTGCAGCAAAAAAATAAATAAATAATAATTATGGGAAACTGACTATATTGCTTGGTAGTCCGGAGTTGCCCTGCAGCCCGCCTATTGAAGACCCAGGAGTATATAAGATAGAGCGTCACGTTGACGGACGTATGCAGTGCTAAAAATGACCATCGGTTAGTTCTTCGGTTAGATCTGTCCCTGCCACATAGTTCCATCTTTTTGCGCAGGTAGAAACATACAATATTATTTGGTTCAAACATTTTGCTGCATTGGGTTGTATCAGATATAGCGTCCCTATGTTATATAATATTATTTCTTATCTTGTTTCACTCTGCGACCCTTTCGGTCTGTATTACTTTGGTGTTATCAAACGTGATAGTTCAGAACTCTTCAAATGCACTAACTTAACGCATTTGAGGTGCTCATGCAGACATTTGGCACCATATGCGACACGGTTAAACAAAAGATGAGACTCATTTTGAGGTCAGTGTCTGTGATTTTTCGGGTCCCGGGGGTCTGCAGTGGGCTCCTGTCACCTTGCCAGTCTTATCAGTTTGGTGTGACATGATAACCTTATCTCTGCCTGAGCTCTGCATAGCCAAAGGGTCTGCCCACCCCCCCATCAACACACACACACACACACACACACACACACACACACACACACACACACACACACACACACACACACACACACACACACACACACACACACACACAGTAACTCATCCACATGGCAAATGAGAGAAGCAGGAGTGCAGATAGGGATCAATGCTGCTAAATCAAGGACATGCTCTGTGCTGCTTCTCTGTGGCTCTTATCTATAATGGAAAAGCCATACATTTACAGCTCCCTTCCCAACATATGGTCCTGGTCCATCACTACATGAAAAACAGATGCAAAGATGTGCTGCTACCAAAGGCAGAGCAAAAGAGCTCAAATGTCCACCATACAATATTTAAAAAATATCATTTGATGTGGTAAAGACATTAGAAATGTGGATTTTGAAGGAAAGAGGCTAAAGAAAAAGTTTTGATTGTGTTTACTTTCTTTAAAAAGTAAATACAATGTTTAGAAATCCCTGTACAGGCAGATGACAAACTGCTGAGTCATCTGGAGGAAGTAGTAAATCCCTGAGTAAAATCTGTGCTTACAACATGGAACAATCAAAACATATACATTAAACAAAGCTGTAAAACCTTAAACTGTTTAGCCTATGAGCAAAGTTTTATGCCAAATAGCATTTACCTTGGATTTAAGATCTGTATAACAAAAGCCAAAAGAGGGTTTTAATTTTTTTTTATTTACAGATTGTAAAAGAATATGAAAAGAGTTCTTATAATGAAGAAATAAAACAAATCAACAATTATTCTAATACTCTGACAGAAATCTTAAGGTATATAAATCAGAACTTTCAAGGACACTAATATCTAAAGTATACTAATCCACCAAATATATTGAAATTAAAAAAGAGGGTAATTTGGTTTGGATGGACGAGGAGTGGGAAAATGTATGTACTTCACAATGGAGAATCACATATTCACACATTTTCTTTTATATCACCATTTCAAAGTACTCATTATTCACAAGGAAAGGCTGAATGTTGGACAAAATGTGGTTTTCAACAACAATAACAAGGCATTGCATACTGTTTTTTACACCAGCATCTCAATCAATTTCAAAACTATGCCTTTGGGCTTATTTATTGATAACAAAACAAGTAATAAATATGTGTTCCTTGCAAATTGTAACTGATATTCTATCTCCAGACAAATCAAAGCTAGTTGCCCCAAAGTGTCTAAAACTTTCTGGTTATATATCTGTCTTATCTTATCTGTCAAAATGTAATGTATTAAACATGACTCTTATCTTAAAAGCCCCAGGAGAGGTTCATCAGCATTTTATGAAGAGGAGGTTCACACAAATCCTCAAGTGGTCTTATTAAGGTCAATACAAACATTGCTAACCAGTTCAAGTTTATTTAGGTTAGGGCAAGGCTCTGTGGACATTACTTTCTGCTGTGCACTCATTTATTTCATACATACATTTACATTGTTGAGGATAAATATTCAAATATATATCATTGAAACTGGATGTCTGCTCAGTTTTATTTGAAAGTTCTGCTGAAAAAACTCAAATGTCCCAATTAAGAATAACTATAAGGCTGAGAAAAATAATATGTCTGTTTGACGTAACCCGACAAACCTGTATAAAACTATTTTTTTTATCAACATTTTGTCAAGAAAACGCCAAATTCTTTTATTTTTCAACTAATTCGCCGACTCACCGACCGGTCTTTCCTAAAGCGCTGTGTCGAATATTTTTTATAGCGTTGGCGAAACCTCTCTTTCTTCCCAACGGACAAATAACACAATGCGCTCCTCATGTGATCCGTCATTTTTGGTCCTTCGTGTATGTCTGTACCAAGCAGATCATGCAGGAGGGAACCTACATTGTCATTTACAGGTTGTGTCACCTCTGCCGGCGCCACTGGGCTGGCCATAGTTCATGTCCTTCTCTATCATGGTGTGGCTTGATTTAAATTTGACTTAAGCAATGCATTCTGGGAGGGAAACACGCCCAGCAGCGTCATCACAACAAACATGGCGGCGCCCGTCTCCCCTGCAAGTTCCCCCCGCTCACCTTTGCTACCAAAATAATGGATAACGGCGTACAAAAGGTCGATTGAAATATCTTAAAATCTGTAGATTTAGTCTCCCGATCGGGTTGATCGAGACGTTTCCGTCATTGACTGTTGAAGCCTGACCCCTGGTGGTCACTCCGAATCAAAAAATGACAACATTTTTATCTTTTTTTTTGCCTTCAAAGTAAAAAAAAAAAGAATTTACCTACCGACCAACCCACTTGAAAAATGTTGGGTCGGGTTACAGC
The DNA here is from genome assembly GCF_026437365.1 of Eucyclogobius newberryi. Classification (NCBI taxonomy): domain Eukaryota; kingdom Metazoa; phylum Chordata; class Actinopteri; order Gobiiformes; family Gobiidae; genus Eucyclogobius; species Eucyclogobius newberryi. The sequence continues at coordinate 30,180,133 of NW_027315801.1, read as the reverse complement.
AAACAGACAATTTATTTGGGGCAGCCTAATGATTTTTTTTCTTGACCTGAGTCTCCTTGCTTGCTTGCTCTTCTTATGGCCTGGCCAAAGGAAATGAAGTCTATCTTGGGAATTGTAGACCTCCCCTGTAAATGACTGCGAAAAGCAACAAGTCAGAGCTTGTTGTGGGGGACTTGAATTCTAAAATGTTTTCTATAAATTCTTGTTTGTTTGCTCCCATACCTGTTAAATACACTACCAGATATAAAAATCCCTCTGCTGTAGGTACACACCTTCAATATGTCCTAGTCTGCCCTATTGACATTATTTTACAAACTTTGTGATTACCCATATTTTCCGTACTATAACTCACACCGGAGTATAAGTTGCACCAGCCAAAAAAATGCAAAATTGAGAAGAAAAAAACATATATAAGTTGCACTGGAGTATGAAATAAGGTTGTGAAAATAACAAATAATATCACATCGCTCCGAAGTATAAGTAAGTATATAAGTATAAATATAAGTATAAGTTGCACCCCGGCCAAAACTATGAAAAAAGGTGCAATTTATAGTCTGGAAAATACTCTTTTACTAACAGTGAAATAACCATCTATTCCAAAAATCATACATAGTCATTTTAATTAAACCAATAAGGAAAATAAAATGCTTCATATTCTTTGCTTGTCATAGTGTCTTTGAATCGACGCTAAGCTATGATTGTGCCTCTTGTATAAATCAACTTGAGTAGATTGACCTGTGAGTTTTACCATATGTTCTGTCAAAACGAGCTGAGCCTGGACGGCGCTCGCTCGGCTGCTGATTGGAACAGTTTGAATGTGGGCTGAAGTGAGCGAGGGATCAGGCAGAGCAGGAGGGTGGGTGGAGGAAGGGTGGAGGATGGCAGGAGATTAACCTGCGCAGAGCATCTTAAAGCTCGCTTGCCTTCGATTTATAGATCGGCAAAGATCAAACAGAATGGTAGATTGCAGGTTTTAGCCTCTCAGCTATTTGCTAGCTTGTATTCTCGCTTGTCTCGCTCACATTTTGCAAGAGATTTCCTCCTCCTAGGATGCACTCATCAGGTGTTTGCTATAAAATCACGTGTAGCTCGTCTTCCAGTCTCTTGGGACCATTACTGGAGCCAAACGACGCACACTGCTACTGTCTTTATGTGACCACCTATTCACAAAGACGTGGAGGGTGGAGGGATATATGTGGCTAATATCTGGGCCCAGCTTTGTCTCATGCCTCACTCTTCCTCTCTCGTTTGTGCTGTGTGTTTGTGATTAAGGCAGTGTGTGTATGCGCCTGGGGCTACAATCATCCATCAGCACACTCGGGGTACAACCATTTCCCACTATCTCCAAGCCTCCAAACTCAGAAAACATAATTTAGGGATTCTGTCTGCAGGTGTGTGCTGGTTCTTACCTCCCACTTCTGGATTAAAGTGGATGAAAATGTGCGATCAGCTTTAGGGGGGACGGCAGGAGGAACTTTCAGACACAAACATAAGTCACAGTTTACCTGCTGTGTGTGTTCCTTTTTCTGTCAGTCACAGCCAAGACACATCACCAGATAATGTTTTTTTAATTAAAATAGCAGCCATATTAATGATATACTGAATATGTAACTACCATACACATTTGCCCTCAGTATGAGACAAAAGTGAAAAGCAAAAAGTATGCGAGTTGTTTTATGATTCGGAGAAATATGGATTAATATATTATACATTGACTGCAGTTAAGTGAGTTTCTCTCTTGTCATCAACTAAAGTGTTTGTCTAGGGACAGTTGCCATGACGAGGAACTACCAAGGTTTATTTCAGATTTATTTCACTTCAGCAACTGACCCAATCAATATGCATTCCATTTCACATCTTCTGACATGGCTTTGTACTAGACACCAAGGAAAGCCTGTTGTACAGTCATTCTCGGTGGAACAGGATAATCTATTTTACTTTGTACACTTAATGGATAATATCAGAAGGCCTTGTTTTTTCAAGGCTCACTTCAGTCATGCTGTGGTGATACACAGATGAGTACGATGTGTGATTGTGGCTTTGCCCAAAGTCACAAAGTGCCAGCCTAAGGACCCACAGCATCACAGCTGAATATGAAAATATGTGCATCCCCTCATCCCTTCATTTCCCTATTATGGAGTGCACTCTTGAGACAGCAAGACTAATTAGTTGTCAGACAAGGACAAAAGATACACAGATCCTCTATAGAGTAATTATACACTTGCACATGTGCTCACACATGCACACACACTGCTTAAAAGGCCGGGTTGATGGGGACACTTGACAAGTCAATACGCCAATGGCTTATCTGCCGGTTTGCCTCTTTCCCTGCTCCGCTCCTTATTGATTACCTCCGTAATTTTTCACTTTATCTTAAGCTGGAATTAAGATGTATATAGCCACCAGAAAGGTACAATTCTATCCAAATACATTTCAGACCATGAAAGTAAAAAGCTGAAAATCCCTGGAAACTATGTGGACTCAAAATACACAAGGTAGTATTACGGGTGGTATTTGTAAAATAAAGATGAAAAGCAAGCAGCATTTATTATTATTATTGGGTGTCGACATATCCAACGCTGACTGTGGTATGAAGGCAAAACCTGCTCATGGCTTGAATTATTATAAGAGCTAAATCTTAAATTGCCTTCACATATAAAGGACATATTTTCCCCTGGTTAGCAGAGGTTTACACCTCTGCTAACACTGCATAATGACATCTGCCAGCGCCTCAATCTGATTCAAACACTCAGGTCCAAGACTGGGCCACACTGCTTCAGCCAAGGCTCAGCACAGCAGTTATTCTGGGATGAATATTGGACACTCTTCATGTACATCAAGTTCAAGTGTTTGTTATGTTTCATGTTTGCTTAATTATTGTTTCTGTTTTCCTATTTGCAGTCAAAATGATAAATTACTTTTCATCATCAGAAATGTTTTTAAAATATCACTCATTTGCTTTCCAAATTGGTTACTTGTTCATCTTCTTCTGTCAAACCAAAGCTTCAACAGTCGAATGCCTCAGAGAGCTCAATAGGTGATGTGCCAGTAAATAAGCCTCAGAGGCTATTAAAACACGATCGATCTGCATATCAATACCTGACACGGCTGACTCGATGTTCTCCGATCTTGTCCATCTCCGGCTGATGAGTCAATTTGAAACGGTTTAAGGCAAAGAGCTGGAGAATTGTATAGTGTGCTGTTAATGCAAATACACCATACACACATTGAAGTATGGGCGTATTAAAATAGTGAAACACCTGTCTATAACTCCCAGTTTCCCATCATATAAAAGAACAGCTTCAGTCAGTTTCAATAAGTCCCTTTAAAAGTGATGATATTCAGAGCCAAAATCGTTTCTTGTATATCAAAAAACAACTTCTGCCCCTTTTATGAAAGTCACTGGAATTATGTCCCGACACAGTTGGCCAGAGTTGTGTTTTACATCAACATTGCAACATTGACAATTTTAAACATAGTACTTGCCTGACCATAATTTAAACCAGGAACTTAACCTAAAATAATCTATAGGCTATCTTACTTTAAAACAATTGAACTATTGGAAAAGTGTTTTATTCCCGATAGTCCCCTTGAAGACATAAATGATTAATTGCAATCATTTGTTCAATTAAAAAAAGATGAACTATAACCAAGCAATCCATATATTTCTGTCCCTTTTTGACAGGACGTAATATGAGGCTCTGTAATCAAAGTCATCTGAATCTATTGGATTGGAATCAGATTGAAGACACAAACACTTTCAAAAAGCCCCTCTTTAAGTTCATATACCGACCGACTTCAGACAACACACAACCATTTTAACCATGTAATCCTTCATGAAGCTAAACAACCATTTTTAATAAGAGGTAGGAAGTTTTGTAAACCCAAATCCCAAGTAAACCCTCTTGGTTTTGGTTGTTGGAAAAGGAGAAATGGAGCTTTTATGTTAAGTTTGGAATATTGTGTGTGTGAATTCCAAAACAAAAGTGACTACATTAGATCTGAGCGTGACATGCAGACTTTTTTCTGTCTGACACACTTCTGCCTGTAGCAAGGTCATCACCCTCTTTAACGGTCGCTTCGCTCCTTTAACCCTTGAGCAGTGGTCGGGATATCTACCGTCCTCCTCCTGCAGCTGCCTTAGGATCTGTCTCTGCTCCAAGCCTTAACTTTCCTACTTTACTCATGGATGTGCTGCCACGTGCCTCTTGGGCTGTGCTTGATCCCCGTGCAAAACTGGATGGTCTTAGTTAAAAATATTGTTAATTTTGTTCACTGCAAAACTGCAAACCTGCTGTGGCGCCACCCATCATGGCACTGAGCGAGGGTGGTGTTGAAGCCAGGGAGCATGTGTTGGAGACTTCTTCTATGCCATAGCACTTATGCAGGTTTTGAGGGCTAAGCAGGTCAGGAAGCTTATTCTTGCCTGGAGCAGTTTCCACCTATCAGCCCATGTGATAGTTCAATCGATCACCCCCTCCCATCTCTTTTGCTGGGATTGTCTGACAGCTTTGACTCTGTATCTTTCCCCTTCCTCTTTCAAAACCTCCAGGTTCGCCTTTTCTTCTGTGCTTCTGTGGCCTTAGACACTATTTTAGCTGTTGTTCCCCAACCAAGGCCAGCTCTGCCATGTTGTACCATTCCAGTTGTACCATTGTGTCCAATTTAATAACATTTCATTGAACTCTGTAGGGGGCGCTAACATGCCAAATTCAATAAATTTACCTCAAGTTACTTCAGGTCAAAGAGTTTAACAACTGATTCAAAGTTGACGCCATTTGTACTTTGTATGTTCAAATGGCCGCGAATTTACAATTTCTGAAATTCTGGCTACACCGAGATCGTGAAAGGAATCGAAAATGTAGATAACTTTTGATGCCACACGCCGCAACACCATTTTACTTTTACTTCTTTTGACACTATCTACCTCTGCGCCAAATTTCTGATTCCAATGATTCTACTGTTCATGACGATAATGTTCTATTATCCGTTTGATTATCTTACTAATCAACGTGCATGAGTAGACGAGTGTGTTTGTGAGTAAAGTAAAGTAAAGTAAAGTAAATACTGCACATTTAAAAACACCACCATGGCCCAAATTGCTGCACAAAGATAATATAAAATACAATACAACTTACAAGACAAGTTGGGCGAGCGCTTCGTGCTAGATTTTGTCCGCACTAACGGCCATCTTTGCCCGGCCTTACAGAACTAATAGGCCTCTCGCTACCTTGTGGCACTCGGGCCTAACAAGAGGATGCTTAAGAAAACCTTCTATCCCAGGTAGGCTCCCTGAATGGTCCAGTGTGAGCAACACACATCCTGATGCCGTGAAACTGCAACAAATAGCTTTACGAGTCTGTACCAGAAATGTATTATCCCCTTCTTCCATTTGGCCAGACATTTTTTTTTCAGTACATTCAACCAATTCTTCCCGCTATTTCACTTCACAACCCTCTCCTTTCCACATCTCCTACCTGCCATCTGTCTCCACTTTCCTGCTCCAGTGGAGAAAAACATAGCAATATTATAAGGCTTTACTCTGTCTGAATCAGTCCTGAAAAGGTACAAACGCTTAATGTTTGTAGTGCTTCCACGAGGAGTTGGTGGCTCACCCTCTCACTTTTAGCAGAATCATGATAAATGGCCATTGAAATGTATAATTACTGTACATCTAGATGAGACTTAGTGAGTATTCTTGTACTTGTATGTCTTATCACTGCTGTGCCATGAGTTTTATCCATTCTACAATCGGTTAAGCTCATTTTCACTGTTTGAATTTAAATTATCAATAGAAAACTCCACTTTGGCTGATATAGAAACCATTCACAAGCTTCTCAACCCAGTGAGTACACTCTATGAGATAAATCAAGCGTGCCATTATGCATTATTGTCTGTAATTACTAACGCACAATCTTGGACTAAACAAGCTCTTAACCAGAAATGAACCACGCCTGAAACCCGTTCAAGCATTCACTGTTCATGGTTCATGGTCCAGCAACTTGAGAAGAAGTTGACTGCCACTTTGGTGCTTATCTTTGGACAAACAATGCAAAGTATTTGATGTAACATTAAAGCAGATATATTTCTAAAGTCTTTATGAAAAAAGAGAGACTGTGGCAAAAAGTGTGCAGCAGATAGAGCAGAACATGTGACATTTGGTGACCGGGAGCCATTTGTGGTGACATTTCCACACCTTTTCTGGCTCGTAATGCGAGGACAATGTGGCTGTGATAGTTTGTCTCTGTCTTCCTTAACAAGCTTGTTACCTCCTCTGCTGTTCCAGCCTAATGTGTGTCCCAGCGAATCTAAAAAAAAACAACAAAAACCTCCATCCTTCACGCCATATGTTCAGTGAAATATTACTGTAGTGTTTCTTGTGACCTTGGACAGATCCAAACAAAACACATTTGTCCTTCATAGCTTCCTAATAGAGAACAATGTCTCTAAAGAGAACATAATATTATGCTAAATCAACATAAGTTAGCTTTGAACCTTGAAAGTGTACTTAAAGTTGTATGTTCACTGATGTATTGTAGAATTATGTATTTTTGAGCAAGGTTTTCAACTAGCCCTATCCATGCTCATATTGCTGTACTTTGTTGTGATTATTTGAAAAATTAAGGTGACGAATTTGAAAAAGGAAGCCTAAGAAACTCCATTTTTGAACCAATATGGTCAACATTTGGTTGGGCGGACGGCGTTGCCGTAATAATATTTTTTACTTCTCTTGTCACCATCTACCTCTGCGCCAAATTTCATGATTCTACGATACGATTTTTTTTGGTACATTTGAGGGCGCTGACACGCCATTTTTTAAAATTTTAGAAAAGGGAGATAGCCAGAATGTAAGGCACGATTTTTAGAGGTGTGTAAATTTTTGTGACTTTTCGTCAATGTTCACTGGGTGAAAAATAGGGGGGTTGGTCCCGAGAAGAAGAAGAAGAAGAAGAAGAAGAAGAAGAAGAAGAAGAAATATAGCCGCAAGCGGCAATGATCGGCCCTCGCCACGCCGCCGCCACGCCGCAAGAGGAGGGGGCGCTAACGCGCCCCAATTGTCCTTTTAGTACGCCTACTGCTGAATCTGTGACGCTGTCACATCTTCTCCCCTTTGTTTTACCATCAAAAAGCAATTTTATTTTGAATGCTTGGCAAAATGTGCGGCTTTGCCGCACAGACACCGTGACTCTTTGAATAAAAATATGAATACATTTTGATGGTCCACCCCTGAAGATGAGTCTCACCAAATTTCATGTTGATAGGGCTAACGCCCTAGGAGGAGTTGGTGAAAGTATAAAGTGTAAGCATGTTCTGGCGATTTCCCCATTGGAATAACATGGGAGGTTTCGGTCATCACTACGGCAACACCGTAACAATTGACATGGGTCAATGACATGGCTCACATTTACATTTTTGATGGGAATGCCAAAATTGAGTTTTGTGTCAAATTTCGGAAAACTAAACATTTAACCTCCATATAAAATCTGTAGGAGGCTCTGTGGCACCAAATAAATTTATTTCACTTCAAGTAGGTTTAGGGCAAAGAGTTTAACAACTGATTCTAATTTGACGTAATTCGGACTTTATCTGCGCAAACGGCAGAAATTTTAAATATGGGAGATTTCTGAAATTCTAGCTACAGTTTGCGGCTTCGCCGCACAGAGACCTTGAGAGGTATCAATGTAATTTGGATAACTTTTGATGTCCCACTCCTCAGTAGCATTTTCACCAAATTTCAGCTTTTTAGGGCCAACGCCCTGGGAGGAGTTTGTAAAAGTAAGACGTTTGGAAAAACTCCCAAGTCATAATTAGCCATTTTTGAACCAATATGGCCAACATTTGGTTGGGCGGACGGCGTTGCCGTAATCATATTTTTTACTTCTCTTGTCACCATCTACCTCTGTGCCAAATTTCATGATTCTACGATAAGATTTTTTTTGGGTCATTTTCTATCTTAATGCATTTTTGGTACATTTGAGGGCGCTGACGCGCCAATTTTTAAAATTTTAGAAAAGGGAGATAGCCAGAATGTAAGGAGGCACGATTTTTAGAGGTGTGTAAATTTTTGTGACTTTTCATCAATGTTCACTGGGTGAAAAATAGGGGGGTTGGTCCCGAGAAGAAGAAGAAGAAGAAGAAGAAGAAGAAGAAGAAGAAGAAGAAGAAGAAGAAGAAGAAGAAGAAGAAGAAGAAGAAGATGTTGTTGTTGTTGTTGTTGTTGTTGTTGTTGTTGTTTTATGGCGGTTGGCATCCGAGTGTTGCATTACCGCCAGACTTTATTCCTCAGACGTTTCGTAGTCCTCAGACTCTGTCGTAGTCCGTAAAAGTACTCCTCCCATCGCTTTGGCGTTACAAAGCCCATGAGGTCATGATGTGTTTTTGTGACTAGAATAGTTGTTGTGTCAGAGACCAACCGGCTTTATTCCAGGGAGACTCTTCTTCACCTTCCTCGCCCTCTTTGACGTTCGGTGCTTTGGAAGTACAAAGCCCATGAGATCATGGGACGTCTTTGTTGTTTTACAAAGCCCATGAGGTCATGGGACGTCTTTGTCGTTTTATCCTTTAGAAGTCCTTCTTCCATCACTTTGGCGTTTCTAGGCCCATGAAGTCCAAGCGCGTTAGAACATCCTCTTGCTCCTCATCCTCGGCTCAGTCTCCAACACCCCCCACCTCTATAAACGTTTACCCAGCCCTGTGCTACATAAGTAAGCAACCACAGCCTGACACAAACCCTGTGACTGGATCGCCAGAACGTTCCGCAGATTGAACTCCCGCCCATTATTCCGAAACCACAAGGCCAACCCGGCCCTTTCCCTATCATAAGCCTCACAGCAAATCAGCACATGCTCGACAGTCTCTGGCACCCGACAGTGACCACACAGACCGGTCGGATGTTTGCCTATCCTACTCAGTGACCAATTGAGTCCAGTATGGCCAATCCTCATGCGGGCGAAGGCCCTTTCCTCCCACGCGTTCCTGCCCATAGACCCGCAAGGACCCACACTACCCTGTATGTGATAGAGATGCCGTCCAGTAACACAGTGGCTCCAAAATTCCTGCCAAAGGCCGACCACATGACTCTTGATAACAGGCTTGATTTCAGATTTGCTTAACTCAACCGCCACATCAATTGATGGCCGCCGAAGGGAACGTTTAGCCAGTGCATCAGCCATTTCGTTACCATCCACCCCCACATGCGCAGGGACCCAAATGAAGGAAACCCTCACATCCTTCCTGGACAGGGAGAGCATCAGACAGAAGATGCCATTCAACACATCCTGTCTGCAATCCGATTTCCCAGATTTAATGCTTTGCAATGCAGAAAGGCTGTCAGAGGCCACCACAATGCCGCAACACTGCAAAGCAGATTCCGCCCATTCCAACGCCAACCGTATCGCTATAAGTTCCGACGTGAAAACAGAAAGGCGATCTGTCAACCTCTTCTTGACCGCTAGCCCCAGGTCAGGCACAAAATAAGCGGCGCCAGTACGCCCACTCTCAGGATCCCTAGACCCGTCGGTATAAATAAACACATCACCTGAGTGCTTATCGATGAGCGCTTGAACGGCAAACTGCGGTGCCCTCCCAGCGACTCCTCTAAGCTTGCCATGCAAGCTAACATCAACAGGAGCCGGGACAAACTTCCACGGAGCTATAGCAGACAAAGCCACCGACGGGCTCACACGCAGATCACCAACCCCCGCAAGCCGCGCCTTCGCATTTCCTACCTGGCTGAAAATCATACCGCCAGCCTCACTCTGCCCCCCATCAACCCTGAGAAAGTCCCTCACCGGGTGAGAGCTCGTATGACCTTGCACATTCACCCAGTAAGCCAACAGAAGTTCTAGCCTCCGGAGCCGTAACGGCAATTCCCCCAACTCAACCTGCAGCGCCGAGACAGGGGAGGTCCTAAAAGCCCTACAGCAGATGCGCAAGGCCTGGGCTTGCTCCACATCAAGCTTCTTTAAGTTAGTCTCAGCCGCAGACATGTAGGCTATACAGCCATAATCAATAGCCGCCCTCATGACGGCCCGATAAATACCCAGGAGCGACCTTCTGCTGGCCCCCCAGTCCTGGCCGGATAGACAACGAAGCAAGTTATTCACCCTTTTGCATTTACCACTGACCTCATCAATGTGCCGACGCCAACTAAGCCTCTCGTCAAAGGTGACCCCCAAGAACCTCACCTCCCTGACCTGTTCGAGCACCTGCCCATGCAGTCGAAGGGAGACGTCCCTATGTCCATTGAAGAAACAGATCACTTGAGACTTCCGTACGGACAGTTTAAACCCCCACTTCAGGGTCCACTGCTCCACCTGCTGTATTGCCCTTTGCAGTTTCGCCTCGTAAAACCGGAGATTCCTCCCTCTCACCCATAGAGCGCCATCGTCAGCATAAAGGCTCCTCCCAACAGACCCATCCACGTCGTCAAAGATGTCCTTAATCATAACATTGAACAAGATAGGGCTACACACACTCCCCTGCGGGATCCCATTCTCCACCCCATAGACCCCAGAGTAAGCAGCGCCCACTCTGGTTTGGATACGCCGGCCAGACAGAAAGCTCCGGACCCAGTTAAACAGTTTACCCTTCACACCACACTTCCGCAGCTTAATGAGGAGCCCATCCTTCCAAACCATATCGTACGCCAGAAGAAGAAGAAGAAGAAGAAGAAGAAGAAGAAGAAGAAGAAGAAGAAGAAGAAGAAGAAGAAGAAGAAGAAGAAGAAGAAGAAGAAGAAGAAGAAGAAGAAGAAGAAGAAGAAAGAAGAATATTCTGATGCGAAAACAATGTTTCCCATTTTTCAAATATCATAAACTATACATTTTCGGAAAGCGCTCGCGCTTTCCTACCTCATGGTGTGGGTCCCTGGTCACTGACGGTACTTTCGATAATTTTGAGTGGGCTCCGCCCACTTTGTGGTTTTGGCCCTCTATACAGTAATAATGTTCAATTTTTGCATTACATGCTTATATGCACGGAACATGCAAGAGATGGGGAACGTATTCGTGAGCTACTTAGCACAAATGAGTGCTTTATATGGGGATGACGACCGCCAATGTAAAGTGCTCGTTTAGTGCGAACTTTTGCACGGGCTTCGCCCGTTTACAACGGTAATGTTCCATTTTCCTACAACTAATTAGTATGCACGGGGCGTGCATGAGTGGAGGAGTGCGTTAGTGAGTGCTTGGAAGTGGGCGAGCGCTTTGCGCTCGATTTCGTGCGCACTACGTGCGCACTTTCGCAGCCGTGCTTCGCACGCCCTTACGAGACTAATAGGCCTCTCGCCAGCTTGTGGCGCTCGGGCCTAATAATAATATTTTTAGCAAAAACAATATAGTCGTTTCCACTATAACAACAAATTATACATCGTTTGAAAGCTCTAAGCCTTCCCGATGCCGCCATGGGATGGAATCATCATTACGAGCGCTTACGCGCTCGTCCCTCCCTATTCCGTCGGGATGCCCCGCCCACTCCCCATAGACTTCCATAGATTTGAGCAGATACAAGCATGGCCCATGCCTGCGGCATGGACTCTCGCGTACAGGACGATGCCAGGAGGGTTTTTGGAGGAATGCAGCGCTTCGCGCTGCTGTTGTCAGCAATGAGTGAATGGGCGTAGCCCATTCACTCATTGTTGACTATTTCTGTCATAGCAGGAAGTAAGTATGCATGATCCATGCCTTCGGCATGGGCTAGTTCACTGTGGCTCGGGCCTAATAATAAGAAGGTCTCTACACATAATGAACATAAGTCATAAGTACCTGACAAAAGCCTTCAAGGCTCCTTCAAGGACAATGCTGTCTAGAAATCTATGACTAAGGAAGTATATGAAGACATTTGGACAAGCTTGTTGTTGTTGTTTTTTTTAAAATAAATTGTCTTTAAAACAAAAATTGTGACGTTTCTTGTGCAATTCTTTGTTGAAGTCTTGTTTTCTTATCGTAACAGCTATAGTATACTGTGAACTTTATGTTTGGGGTGTGCCTTATCCAGCTGGACTTTGAAACCATATATGCATATCAGTGTGATGTAGAGAACGGGCCGTTACTGTGTTTGCCTGTAAATGAGTGTGACTGCTGTGAGCGCGTCTGCCGAGCTGCCCCTCATCACTCACAAACTTTCTATTCCTGATCAGATGCTTTTGTGATGATGATAGAGAGTGAAGGCCAGTCAAGCTGCTGTGTTAAATGATGAAACCCTTCTTTGCAACTTTCATGTTAGGCCACGACACCTCTCAGTATGTTTTTTTTTTTAGAATTCCGCCTGTCTGTTAATGTCCTGTTGGTCCAGGAGCTTGTGATTAGTCACAATTATAAATGCTGTCACAGCTTAAGGTCACACCTGTGAAAATACATCACTTGAAGGGCCTTTGCTTTGGTTTAATCTGCGCACTGATCTGGATTTGGGGCAGAAAGACTAAAAGGACCCTCTTTTATGAAATGGGTCACTTTGTAGCTGGGCACCCATGAGAGTCACCGCCCACTGTTCCACGCTCTCTCTTTCATGAAGTATTTTATCTGTTATCATTATTTCTGATGTTGCTTTGCCCTCATAAATCTCATTTTCGCTCAGAGGAACAAACATGTTTGGAGTAATTGTGCGCCAAGTGACCCACATACGGATCAAGTCAAGGATTTTAATAAAAATGAGATTCTCATGTGTCCAAGTAAGTATATGCAGTGTCTTTTTTGCCAACACAGTCTCACTTGTGTTGCACTGCTTGAAACTACTTTTTCTTGTAGCTTTACAATGCATATAGTTAATTTTATACTCGTTCATTAAATAGTCTAGTAAACTATTTAACATATAAGTGATGTCATGATCAGTCCTTTTGAGGACAAAAAATCGCTTTAATTCTTTGGGAAAACAATTTCATATTCAGCAGTTTTATGTGCAGTTTTTCAAACCCAATGATGATGAATGCATGTGTGGATAAACCTGTCAGACTAAATACCTTACAACACACAGTAAAAGACAGGAGTATTTTAAAAGCAATTCTTCAAACTATCAATTTCAGTCTCTAAAAACTACACAGTCCAGAACAGTCCTTGAGTCCAAAGTGTGTTGAAGAAAATAAGATGAGCTGTGTCGATGTCTCAGAGGAGATGGACTCCATTATGGCCGTGTAGAACTGCATCATCATCTGCGCTGGCAGCTTGGCTTTCCTCAGCTGCTGCAGGAAGTACATCCTCTGCTGGGCCTTCCCGGTGAGAGAGCTGATGCTGAGCTCCCACTTGAGGTCCTGGGTGATGGTGGTGCCGAGAAAGCGAAAGGGGTCCACAGTGGGGATGGGGGAGTCTGTGATGGTGAGGGGGGGGGCTGGGGGGCTGTGACTTTCCTGAAGTCCACGATCATCTCCACTGTCTTCTGGGCGTTGAGCTCCAGGTTGTTGCCGCTGCACCAGGACACCAGCCGGTCCACGTCCCTCCTGTAGACAGACTCATCCCTGTCAGAGATGAGCCCGATGAGGGTGGCGTCGACCGCAAACGATCAGTTTTACCGAGGTGCAGCGGTTTGTGTACAGGGAGAAGAGCAGAGGAGAAAGTACACAGCCCAATTGTTGTCTGTGTGTCTGAGTCTTTGTGTCAACCCTGCGACGAGCAAGCCCAAAGTCACTGGGATAGGCCCCAGTCACCCACAACCAAGAAACAAGTAGCAGAAAATGAGTGAATATATAACTAATTTTCCCAAAGTCACATACCAACACTCAAATATAGATGCTTATAGAAATATATGTGCAAATGCACCCACCGTCTTCAGGTTAATCTGTCAACCTCATCCATAAGCTCCATCCATAGACTGCGTTTCAAAAGACCAGTTTGTGCGACTGCACTTTTGTCCCGAATAAATTCATTGATAATTACAGATGAGACAGCCATCAATCCCAATTTCAATTTAACCTGGAAGAGAGAACATGAGGCTTAACAATAAACACATGTATTTTATCCTCAAGCGCAAGCCCTTCCGTTCTCTGTCCCTCACACAATAACAGTGACTAATTTGCAATTAAATAATTCATCAAAACCTTTCTGAATGCTATTTTAATTAAAATGTGACAACATTGAAATACATCTGATAATTATATTATTAATATAATATTATAAATATATTTTATTATAATGGACTGTATGTATTATTCTCAGCCATAATTGAAAAAAAAAACAAATCACACATGAAGATGTTCTTTACATGCACAATGCATCTTTTGTCCCAATAAAACTACTTACTAGATCATTTATGTTGTGCATTATTATTTGTGCATGCTATGAACATAGCTTAAGTGTCACACCCCCTTGCTGTGACACACGCCTTCCCTCTTGTGCTCTCCTCCCTTGTGTGTGGATGTGAGCGGAGTCTGCTGGAACTACTCACTCTGATCAAGCTGTGAAGAACAAATATTCTGCTCTCTAGACAGACTCAGCCAAATTGTTACTTCAACAAGATGGTGATTCCCAGGCTATCTGGTTTAGATACTTGCCAGCATACATACTCATACTTACCTGTGTGTCCTGTGTCCTAGCTCCTGAGGGGAAGATGTCTTGTTCCTGCCGGGGGCTCCCGAGGCTAACCTGCCTTTGGGCTGCACTCCAGCTCTGGGTCAATAAATGCTTTGCTTTTGCAGTTGGTCTTGAGTGTATTTCAGGGTCCAAAACTAGCCTCAACATAATTTTTGATTTGTTGTTTTCATCCATTATCATCCATTATTTAACCAGGTAAGAGCAATTTGGTTGTTTTTCTTGTTTTTTTAAAAAAATCACTCGGAAACCCTTACGTGAGACCAGTTCAACCTTGAAGGGTGTTCCAGGCAGGAGCATCGTAGAAAACGCTCTTTCCCCACTCAGTCCTTACATGGGGATTACTTATCTTTCAACATTGTAAATAATACGTTCAATACTTTTTGACGTTGGCATAAATGAATAGTTTCTTCTCCATCGTTGTTTTGCTTCCAAAGGTTAATTACAGAGCATTTAAAAATTCAATTAACACAAACCAAAATAAGAATTTCTGAAACTGTGCAGAAAATTGTGAATTAGTCAGCTATAAAATTGATTCGATTTAAAAGGCCAGTCAAATTACAATGAGCCACTTCAGTCCCTGGCTACATGACCTGCTGTTTCTTTTCTGTGTATTCACTTAAGAGATGTACATATTTTTATATCAGCAAGCTTTCTTCATATGTATAGACCGAGTGAAAGGGAATTTATACAGGGAGCCAAACACAAATACACAGCACTGCCTTTCTAAAAATACTACACCACCTCCTCCTCCTTCTCCAAAACAGTGGGAGAGTTCAAGGAGGCGCTACATGGAACACTGGCTCGTATCCAGCTTAAGTGAAGCATAAATGAGCAGCTGGTGTGGTTTGACTATAAAGTTTTTTTCTATGTAGTGCATGTGACGGGCCCTAACAACTGATGGGAGACACCTCTGCTCCCACACTGAGATTCCAGCTGCAAGAACAAAGCTTTATTACTTCATCCAAATGCCAGTGTGTGCTACTGAGAGTGTGTTTGTGTCCAAATGTGATAATATATTGTTCTCTGGCGATGCTCGTCTCAGAACAAACTCATTGCAACTCAAATCTAACCATGTTTTATTTGTGTTTTCATACGCGATGTCTCTGTGCCATGTTGGTAATTTGTAGAAGCGTGGTCCCTGATGTGCCTTGCTTGTTGGCTGGCGTCGTGAGTTGTTGCGTGATTGCACATTTTGTTTGTTGTTTATTATTTATTGGTCTTTATTTAAGAAGTGTTTTACTTAGTGTCGCAGCTGCACTGTGACTGAAGCGGGACACAGTCGTGCAACGTGATGATTCACTGTGGAGATGTGACTGGTGCGGGCTTTTTTTAGAACCGCGTACATAGTCAGACACACTCAGCTTAAACTGAAGTTAACTCTAAATAATCAGCTGAACAACTGAATTTACATCTCTATTTATTTTGAAAACTATTATGTTTTGATTTTAACGTTTAAGAAGAACCTTGTGTTAATGATTTGACCAAATTACATTCACCATTTCAACAGCTGCAGGGAAAAAAGCCCATCTTGACCAGTTCCATATAATACTTTTATTTTTGATAGTTTACTGGAAAGTCTGGTATTTAAAAAAATAATGTTATACTCCGCCCGCGGAGGGTGAACAAGTTCAAAAAAAAATATATATATATTTCCTTATTTCAAGTTGGAAAAAGCTTGTCTTGTATTTATTTCAGTAAAACTTTATACTTGTTCCATTGGCCAAAAGAAAATCAAATTGTGATAACTTGATAAAAAACATTTTAACTTATTATAGTATTTGTCTTTTTTTTACATGCCAGAAGCCAGTTCTTTAAAGAGGGGGTAACAATGAGCTGCTTTTGTGAAAAAGAGATCAGTAAATTGGCAGGGTTGCACTTTATCAACGATGTGTGAGGCTTTAGTTGAAAGACTTCAAAGGAAGTATTAAAACAAAACAAAAAAAACGGTTTAGAACAACTACAAAAATGTTATTTCAATCAAAGGTGTCAGCCTCATTGTATTCAAGTGCAGAGTAACTACTGTAACTACATGTAATATCACTTAATGTAATAGCTGTGTATCCAATTGAAAAGTTTGAAAAGTGGTTTTATACTTATGCTGTGAAAATAGTTTTTTTCCGCTCCTTTTCATTCACACAATTTAATGTAAAAAATAAATATTTTTTTTATATTCATCTTAAAGGTCCCATATCATGCAAAATCGACTTTTCAGGGCTTTTAACCTTAAAGTGCTATTGGTACCTCCATTTATGTGCCCAAAGTGTTGATTTTTGTTTGATTCCTGCAGTCTTAAGCTAGAGAACAGTCTCTATCCTTCCCCTTGGATGAGCAGACGGACGGGGGCTGTTTCAGCCCATCCTCCAGGAAGCACTCTGTACCTGTAGAATCTCAAACCAAGCAGTCTGCATTTCCGGGTTTGTGAGCGGGGTCCAAGAAATGGGTGATATTTTATAACTATTATGTTATGGGTGTTGCACAACACTTATCAAAATTATGCCCTTAGGGTCGACTATGAAATGGGAAAAATAGCATGATATAGGACACAATGAATGAAATGAATGAAAAATAAACTAAATTCAGTTTAATGGTTGCATTTTAGTTTTTTGTAGTATAGTAGACTAGATTGTAAAACATATAGCGGTATGTAAAAGAAGAAAGATGACTATTGCTTGTTTCTCATGAGTTACTGATTGAAGTGTTTTTCTTCAGTCAAGTTGAAAAAAAGCTTATGCAGTATATTTTAAAACATGTTTAAAATCTCAACATAGTTTGCAAACATCCAAAATACATTAGTTGTGATCTAGTGTACCAGTGCATGTACTATATCCCTGAAAATAAGCAGTCGCTAGCTGAAGGTCCTGTGTGTGCCTCTGTTGGAGATAACCCACTAATAGTCGCTTTTTTGGGGTCACACACTAAATGACTGGCCTGTGCTGCACATTAGCCACAGTTACAGCTGGCCACAGGTTAATGCCATGGAAGGTGCACATTTACAGACAGCAGTGGGTGTGCACACTAATAGGCTCACTTCTGAAAGATGGCAGCCCTTACTTAAAATAATGCTTTCTTTATGGTTATTGTGTCGGACCAGATGCACTGTTAAAAGAGTGGAAACTGCAATGTCTGGCCTGACCCTTTGTTGATGGGTAATATTTATTTAATAATTATGACATTGTTAACCTCAAAAGATCCAATGTACTATTTCAAATTATACGTTTTGAGCTGTATGAAGAATGGCTGGTTTGTCCTCACTTACGAGTTTCACTCCCATTGTCCTTGTTACAACAAAACCAAATTATTTATTGATTTTAGCTCCATGGCCACCTGTAAAACTCACATGGAACAGCCATTTTCTGGCTTTGGGGACATTTCTCTGGGGAGAGCAGCACTCAGACCTTCCTTGTCAAGGCTTAGGTCTTAAACCTATATATTACATGACAACTTTAGCTGAAATGATTGCCTGTCTAGAACAACCACATATTGCCAGGTGCCAGGTCTACTGCGTCTCATCTGAATGTGTGGGATTGTCATATGTCATATTTTCACACAATGCCAACAAAGAAAGTCCAAGAGCTGACTCGGGTCTACAGTTTTTAATTAACTACAAGGTTGAATGAATGAAATTGAATGTGAGAAATTAAAATACATTTATTTCCTGCTTTGAAACTTTTTTGTTTTCTGAATAAATTATATCAAGCTTAACGCTGTTACTGTAAAATAAACCTTGGTTCACACAATAAATTTCTCCTACAAGGATCATTTCACATTCTAACAGTTCCTAATAAAAGGCTAAAACCAGTGGCAGTGGCCATCAATAAGGCGTGTTCTGCACGGTGGCGTTACACATAATTGGCTATGCTTGAGAAATTACCCATTTAAACCTCCACCTACAGGGCAGTAAACGAGATGGATTATAATGTATGAAGTATGAAATACAATGGATAAGAAAATATCTATTACACCACAATTAGGAAGGATATGTTTTATTTTATAGTGCTGCTATCTGTTAAGTCAACCATGGAACTGTCCTAATTTGTCAAGTATATGCTGCTAAAATCACAATCAATTGTGCGCAATATCCAGTGTCAGTGCATGTTTCACGCGGCTCTCCTTTGGGACATTATTAGAGCTAAAATAAACACCTTTCACTGTAGAAGTTGGCACGAGATTGTAAAGAATGGATTTTAATTAACTAATAGTCATCTAAGGGTCTGCTTTGGCACAGGAGTACACAGTGTGGAGTGATGAGCCCTCCTCCCTCCGTCAGGTAATGAGCACACTTCATCAGCCTGGGGAGATTGTCCAGGTTGTGTATATGGCGCAGTTTCTTGTTTCCCCAAAGATCATTGTACGTTCTGAGCCTTGAAAACAGTCCAGTGAGAACAGCAGACGAACAGGCACCATCCACATCGAGGTCAATGTGCCCCACAGCAGCCACGGCCAAGTTCATTTTCTATTATTGTAATTTTTGTAGTTTTCTTTTTTTTACTGCAAATCTTATAGAACTAGCCACGATATATTATCATCTCTTTATTTTTTAAATTCCATTTTGTCCACCATTTTATACAAGGAACCCTCAAGCTGCTTATGTAAAAATACTTATTTCCAGTCAAATCAATCAGTCTGGGAAGCATCTGAGTCCGTTTGTACTCCAGACCCACGAATAAAAAATACCCTGAAATAAAATGAAAAACTAATAGGACTTTTACATGGATTCCGTCTGGACATTTTTGCTTTATTACAAGTCTCCAAAACTCATTTTTAGAGAATTTACCTTCATTAAATTGTCAAAACGCAACAGGCGCTCACTTTGGTGTCAATCAGCGATCCCTCTAGAAACCAGCGTTACTCGTTCACATACTTAACAAAGGAAACCTGGGCAGAATTTTAAATCTGACTTCCTTCTTGTAGAGCTTTTTGCTACTTATAGTTAGAGTAAAACAGACATCAGAGTTCAAAACTACAGAGTCTCAGCTTCACAAAGACTCCAGCCAATTGTGCTCCAGAGGCTTCAGGAACAGCTTCAGATTTAAATGTGGATTGTTTTTGGAAAAATAGGCCTGCAAATGTGTGAGTATTAATCTTACATAACAAAATATATAACGATCTAGAAGATAGGGAGAATGCAAGCAAAATAGGGCATTAGCCATTCTATTTCTTTATACTCAAATTACATTTTTGTTTTTCTTTTGTACTGTATCCTTTAATTTCACTTGTTTTCAGTAAATTTTTACTCCAAATTAGTGTATTTTGACATTTAAAAAAAGTTGATTTTCGCAATGTAAATAAAGTAAGTAAGTAAATTTTTACTCCAAATTAGTGTATTTTGACATTTAAAAAAAGTTGATTTTCGCAATGTCGCCATGGTTCTTTAAAAATTAGGTTTTGATGCAAAAAAACTAAAACAAATACCAAAATGTATACCATACAACCACAAGTCTGTATGCACTGCGGCTATACTCCTGTGATACTTATTTTTACGCCTGTTTTTTGAACGCCGAGGCCTGTTGCTAGAAGCCGGTTTATTTTGAGTTTGGGTTCAATTCAGGTTTTAAAAAAAGATTCTTATAACACGACATGTCAATCAAGCATTCAATTAAACTGTACTGTCACAACAACTACAGCTGCAGTAGTGTGTAAGCTCCCTGGCCATCCATTACCACAACAAGCTTCGACAGAATGTGTTGGCTTAAAGATAGGAGCCGCATCAGAGTGACAGTGACACGAAATGACAGATCATTCATAAGAGCTGTAGCACAGTGGGGATGGATACACAAAACACTGGCAAACAGAGAGACGTGTCTGTTCTCTCTTGAGGAAGTTTGTCCCGCTTTTGTCCCTTGTGCTTCATACTGGTCCCAGAGGACGACTGCAGTGATGGATGAAGTTACAAATTAAAACAAAAAATAAGTATTTTTGCTCATAATGTAGAGCAGGGGTGTCCAAACCTTTTTCACTGAGGGCCGCATTTTGAAACTCTTATGGAGCAAAGGGCCACAGACAAGATAAGATAAGATATTCCTTTATTGTCCACACATGGGGAAATTTCATCGTTGCAACGCAGGTAGATACAGAGGAAAAGGACAGATAACTTATAGGAAGTTTAAAAAACACTCTCAATAGAAGAACTCTTATGAACAAAACCTCTTATAAACAAGGCAAGGCAAGGCAAGTTTATTTGTAGAGCACATTTCATACACAAGTCAATTCAAAGTGCTTCACACAGCAGGAAAAAATGCATTCAAATCACAAAGAAATTACAGAAATACAATAAAATTAACTGAATTAAAAAGTATCAATCCAACTGATTGTCTAAAATCACAAACAAAAGAGAAGAGTGCAAAGAAAAAATCCTTTCAGTCATATGCACAGCTAAACAAAACTGTTTTTAGCTTAGATTTGAACATTGTCAGAGTAGAAGCCTGTCTCACATCTTCAGGAAGAATGTTCCAGGTTTTAGCTGCATAAAACTGAAACGCAGATTCCCCATGTTTTGTCCTGACTCTGGGCACCAGCAGGAGGCCGGTCCATGTTTAGTCCTGACTCTGGGCACCAGCAGGAGGCCGGTCCCTGAGGTCCTCAGAGTCCGAGATGGTTCATATGGCACTAACATATCCAAGATGTACTTTGGTGCTAGGCCAACAAAAAGTCTTATAGACAAAACCTCCCAATTCCCAATAAGGGATGGAGGGGAAAAATAAAATAAATAAATAAATAGATAAATAAATGAATAAATAAACGAATAAATGAATAAATGAATAAATGAATAAATGAATAAATGAATAAATGAATAAATGAATAAATGAATAAATGAATAAATGAATAAATGAATAAATAAATAAATGAATAAATAAAATAAACGCAAAACATATAAAATAAAATAACAAGTAGCGTAAGACAAGATAATACTAATAATAATAATAATGGAAAAATAAACACTCTATTCTCATCAGTTATATGTGACACCATTGCTTGTGAGCACGACAGTAATTCACCCCGGAGAGACAAAGAGACCACGAGAATGGACTGTTTAGCAAGCTTTATTCGCGAGTTATTTGGCGCTCAGACCCTGGCGGAAGACGTTGCAATCATGGGCACTCCATGATCTATTGGTATTAGATGTCTCCCCTGGAGCCTGGAGACTGGTGGTGGTAGATGTGAAGAGGAGGTAGAGGATGAGGGGAATGTAGAGGAGGAGCTGGGGAGGTGGTGGGTCGCAGTACGGTTTGAGCGGCCGAGTCATCTGCCTGCGGGCTTAAATGTGACCGCCTGGTGCTGATTGGGAGCGGGGAGGAGTCACTTTAGAGCGGGGGATGAGGAGCAGGTGCGGGGGCCATGGTGCAGACGCCCCCTGACCTTTCACCCTACTTCTCTGGCCAGGAAAAACTGCATAACCTCTTTAGGATAAGCGCAGACGGACAGGCGGGCGCCCGCTTGAGTGCGATGATGGCGCTGGGGAGAGGGGTCCTTCCATGGTGGCCTTGACGTAGATGGGTGGAGTTAGGTCTTCCAGGCTGAATTTACGCAGGCTTCATTTGCACATGAAA
>NW_027315801.1:30103064-30150564 GCF_026437365.1 Eucyclogobius newberryi | reverse complement strand
AAATAAAGCCAAGCTCCTTCCTCTCTCGCTCACACTTCTGGTCCTCACCACTACAGCGCGGCTTCCTCTGGCTGTCCACACCTATTTTCCATACTATTGCTCGCGTGGTGAGTCATATACATTCAGGATTAACAATAGCCTTGTTTGTGTGTGTGTGTGTGTGTGTGGGAATTTCCATTTATCTCGGGGCTGACCGTGCTCAGGAGCCCAGCGAAGGCATAAGACTATAGAAAAAAAGAAAAGAGAGACAGGCAGTGATTACAGAAGCTTTTTAATTAAACATCACAGCACCATTTACAGGCTTGTGAGCTTGAGATGTTCCAAAGGGAGCAGGACTAAAGGAAGTAGCATCATATCAACCGTACAAATACAACAGACGATTGATGTTATTACATTGATGTTAGTGTTTCCCAAATTATGCCAAGTCTTTGCTTCTTTTCTTCTTGTTTATTGTTAAAAGAACAAGGAGTTTTGTTTCATCCAGGTATCTCTGAGTAATCCTGCCGGAGGAGAGCTGAAGACTCCAGTCCAGTCCATGTAAAGCCTCAGCAATAACTGCATTCCACAGCCACCAAACAGACAAGGCAGCCATTTGCACAAACACCTTATCACATTGACATGGGGTTCTCTGCTTGGAAATGGACAGGTGTTAATTTGTCACTCAGACACAGGGCTCTGTCCAATTGTAAAACCAATAATTGTGACTTCACTTGTGAGATCTGATTTACTCTAGAAGCTGGAGAACAAATGTACATAATGTGACAGAAATGACAAAACACTTAAACAATCCGAAGAGGTTCTGGAAAGTAATTGAGTCAAAACAGTTTAATTAATGAACATTTTGTAAAGGCTGGTTTACTTTATGATTCTTTATCACCTGGTCATTCAGGGACTAAACCATGTGCTGGTTCTGAAATTGATTTCAGAATTATTTTTTGGATCAACATTTTATTTTACTTTATGTACATTTTGAACTTCCATTTGAGAAGTTCTCGATGAGTTGAAATCCCTGAACTGGCTGCTGATTGTATAGTAAACCCTCTAACTCACATTTTTAATATGAGCTTGAAAAGTGATTCCATCATCTAGAACTCTGCATTTGTCCTCCTTTTGTTAAAAGGTGACAACCAAAGTGAAGTAAACAATTACTGGCTCATTTATGTCTAAACTTTTTGTCACAGCCAAAATTCTTCAAAGTCGGTCAGCATCCAGCTGAAAGACGTTTTACAGGCAAATTGTATTTTAGAAAAGGTTTTAGAAAGAGACATAGTTAAATCACAGCTGCGACACGCTCTTAAGGTTCTTTATGATTTCCTGCAATCTTTTTATCAGGAAAAATATTGTGTTGCACTTTTACATCCATCTATTGAAACTTTTGATACTTTTGATCCTCAGCTTTTTATTAAAATCCTAACGCATCATGGCATTTCTGACCATGCTTGGGACGTTGTACTTTATCTTAATTTATTCCATTTTGTCCATGATGGAATATAATGTGAATAAAGCATAGGTCTTATCATGTGTATCGATATATAACCATGAAAGTATAACCTCATATACGTGTTTTTGTATTGATCATTGCAGTAAAATATTTAGGATTTATCTGTTTAGACATTAAATCAAGTCCAGGCAGAAGTTATGCTGTTTAAACCTGGCCAAGATGAGAAGCCGATGTTAATATCTAAACAAGGACTTGTGAAAACTAACATTGTGTGTGTTTATCTTGGGACCATTAACCACATGTGGAGTGTCTTGTGACCTTTTGACCCTGGACTGCTAAACTCACAACCGATAAAACTGAGGAGAGAAGCAGAAAGAGACGTTTGTGACGTCCTGTGACTCAAATCTCCAGCATTTCTCCTCGCACAAGTTTAATAACTGCCTCCTGTGTCGTTCCTGTTTTTGGAATGTTTTGAGCTTAACTCTGTTCGTCCACCATCTTATCAAAGGGAACTCTCAAGCTGTTTGATGTGCTGTACATAAAAATAAGGCTGTAACCCACTTATTTCCAGTCAGTCTGGGAAGCATCAGGGTCAGTTACTCTCAACCCACAACGAAAAAAATACCTTAAAATAAAATGGACATTAATTTAGGATTATTATATGGAATCCGCCTGGACATGTTTGCTTTATGAAGTCTTTATATACGTCCTTAAACATATTTGTATGTGAATTTGCCTTCAGCTTTTAAAAGAGTATTGTCAAAACCCAAAAGATGCTCATTTTAGTGTCAATCAGCCGATCTTTCCAGAAACCAGCTTTAACATTCAAATATTTAATATAGAAAATCTAGGATAGGCTCCAGCCAATTGTTTGTGCTCCAGAGGGTCAGGAACAGCTTCAGTTTTAAAATGGGGCTAATCTTTTAATAATGCGTTAAACTGTTTTATCAATTATCTGTCAAATTGATCACAATGTGTCAAATTGGAAAAGGCTTTTTTTTTGGAAAGTGTTCGAATTGAGTACCTCTACCTTTTTTAAACATATATATTAATAATCATTGTGTTGATCTGTCATATGTTAAGTAACATTTTTATGTAGCTGATACAGTTCTATTATTGCTCAACCTCACTAGAACAGGCTTTCGAGTCTTTACAGCCAGGGTTTTCTGTAGTGTAGGCTAGGTGGAATTTCCTGCAGAATTCTGAAAAAAAACTCAAGCCATAGTCTTTTTTTAATAGCTGCGCATTAACAGAAGGAATCCCCCTGATTAAGACCTCACAAGACCTCAAATTATAAATACCTGCTGTCTTTCAAAGGTCATCTACAAAAATGGACTCATAAATTGAAGGTTAAGCTTGGATTCTTTTAACGTAATAAAGCTCTTTTTTTTACCCGTGAAGCTATGGCATTGAGACACTTATTTTTTTTTTTTTGCCTCTATTGAATTATGGTAATGCTCTCTACATAAATGCAACTGCAAAATGTCTGAAATCCTGTCCAATATCACTGTATGTGATGTGTCCATCCCGGAGACGCCTGTCATACTGCAATGTCAAATAAATAATGGAAGGAGTGTCTGGAATACCTGCCAATGTGGTCTGATAAATTTGGATTTGGCTAGGTGTTTTTTATTTTTATTTAGTTAATTTGATTGTATTTCTGTTTCTGTCATTTCTTTGTGATTTTAATGCATTTTTCCCGCTGTGTGAAGCACTTTGAATTGCCTTGTGTATGAAATGTGCTCTACAAATAAACTTGCCTTGCCTTGTACTGTACTGTATACTGTGCTATGAGATTCACAACAGGCTGTGGCAGGCTCACCCACCACTGTGAGCCCGTTGCTAAAGCTGCATGTTTTTAGTGTGCAAAGTAATAAGCAATTGTGCACTGACTGCTCCTGCAGCTCATAACTCCCTTCAAGAAGGCTTGAGGTTGGAACTGGTCTCCCAACCCCCACCTGGTCCCAACAAGGTTTTTTTTAAGCAAAAAAAACAAACAAAACAAAGAAAGAAGAATCTGTGTTTTTAAATGTGAATGCTGTTTTTTATTTCTTCTTAAATGTCTCTTAATTGTGTAATTGTTTTATGCTGTCATATGTTTCCCATGAAAAAGAGGTCTTGATCTCAAAAGATTTTTCCTGGTTAAATGAAGGTTAATAAATAGATAAATCTCTGCACAACCAACGTCGTGTTGATTTCCATTACACACCACCTTATCCTTATATTGGCCCAGTTAAATTGGCAGGACAAGAGGGCCTCATCTCCGTCTGCTCCTCCATCGCGGCCTGTTTTAGCAGCCCACTCCTCCCGGGTAATAGAGAGGTCTGGCCTGAGCCGCCCGAGCAGCAGCTGAAGTCTGTGGGCTCAGCCTAAGCAGAGAGGATTTTCTGCGCTCTCTCTGTCAACCTGATGGGTTATGTTGTGTTATGACAGTATTACAGAGGGGAGGAAACAAATAGTTTTCATCATGAGGTTACGACACAAGGCGAGCGATAGAGGGATGTACCAGTGTGGCCTGGAAACAGTCATTTGGCAGCTATAGAAAAAATGTTATAAAAAATTACTCTTGTTCTAACTAAAAAAAGAGCCAGATATATAAACCTAGAGTGTTTGACATTGGTATTAATGAATACGGTAATTTACTTAATATATATAGATTTTCCTTTAATAGTGCACTTGGAATAAAAATTAAACCATTGGCTCTTGGGGCTACTGTATGTTTTATAAAACCTATAAAAGTGGAGGGGAAAAATATGCCTAATGGTGGACAAAATCTGACTGAGAAACACAGCCATGATTTTGGACTGAAAACACAAATTTATATGTTTAGCTGTTTTTTATTGCAAAGACTTGTTGTTATAATATATATAATATTATATAACTATCTAGATGTGGATTCTCTTGCTCAGGACCATGGGATCTATTTATTTACTTGTGAAATGTCAAACTGTTAACTCAGTTGCCCTCGGATCTCCTCAGAGACGCCCCTTCTGAGCCAATTGTTTGGGCAATGTCCCCAGTGTCTGTGTGAAACAGATGAACTATTCTCTGCTCCTCGCTCCCGATAAAAATCAATGCATATTTCTTGCAATATATTTCATCATTTCTAATTACCAGTGACAGTGTGCTGTGTCGTGAGCACACCTTTCTACTCTCTGTTAAGCTCCTCTGCATTTTGTCTGATTGTGCTGACCTGGGGCATGTGAAAAAAGCGTGAAATTAAAGTGCGGTCCTGAGATGCAGACCCTAGAGGAACCGAACCTCTGCTTGAGTGAGCCAACCCAGTGCGGTGTGTCTTGAAGCGGGCCAGAGAGAAGGAAGAGGAGAGTGGAGCAAGCCTTTCCTTGACAGGCAGACAGGCGGAGCAGCCATGTGGAAAAATAGCTGTGTTTGCAGCGGATTTCCTCTGCTTTTCACCACAGGACTTCATAGTAATCTGCATGCTTGGCCTTTCAGCGACCTACCATTTCATCGCCAGATCCAGAGAAAGCCTTGTTTAAATACAACGGCTCCATGAGGTGTTTTAAAGCCATGCACTTTCTAAAAGCAACTGTAGGTATTACAGGGAACAGTAACAGATATTACACTAGTTTTGTCCACAGCTTACATTCAATACAACCATAAATTCAACAACGTTTAGTGTGCACAGATAAATGAGTAGGATGAGACAGGTGAGTAGGTATAGGTTGAACAATAACAGGTGACATAATTATAATCCAACCAAAAAGAATAATGTTTAGAGTCATAACTTTAAATGTGGGGCTGTATTTAGCATTATCTATGTTTTACCAGCAGCAGCCCAAACACCACCTTGTGACTTAAACACAGTACGCAAATTAAATACAATTGAATATTTTGTTCTGCAACAGTTGGGTCAGTGTGTTCCTGTATAACCCATGAAGTTACCCATTTCCCAAGTGCAGTTCAGTGTGTTTCAGAATCTATGTGAGCAGGACGAATGGGCACAGTTGTTCTGCTGCTGCCCTCAGAAACTTTGGGCTTTAGCTCGGGTCCCAGGACAGCCATTAACTCTGTTTATTTACTGCATTGTGTGTCTGGGCTTGTGGCTGGACCTCCATCTTTAAAACCATGACTTTTCTAGGGTTCCCTAGTCTGTAGTTGTCTATTTTTCAATTGATAGTGTTGCGAGATTTCATTTATTTTATTTATTGTTTAAAGATCAAAGAGAGCGAGATGATGCCACTGGCAACAGGTGATGTGGTCCAGGCCCTTTGTGAGCTGTAAGGGATTCACTTGTCTATTAAATGTGTCCTTTTGACCATTCAAAAGAGACTATTTAGTATTGCAATCATCCAACTTTTTTGCAATGGTTATAAGGATAAACTAAAATTAAGAGAGGGCATTTGATAATTATTAATAACACATGTCTTTGAAAGGTGGGAGGGAAACTGCGGAGATTATCTGGTGTTTACTGCGCACAAAGCAGCAATCCATAACTGCAGATTGCATAAGCGTTAGAAAATGCATACATCAATACAAATATTTTGAATATCTGTCATCTACAAAAACACAGGGCCTATCAGAGGAACCCAACGCAATTATGTTAGAAAAAATGAAATATTGATTGAAAAAGTTTGCTGGTGTTTGCTTTCTGAGAAACTTTCATGTTGCATATGAAAGGCTCAGTGTGAGATGCTGATATAGAGTCATCAGGACCTGAAGACTCACTGATTTTTTTGCTCCTCTATATCTCTCACTTTCTCACTCCACACAATGTTTAATCTGTTCCTCTTTGTGCCACATTCTGATAAAACAAAATAACACAACACAAAACATCCACCATTGAAAAAGCGAAGGTAGTCCTGACCAACCCAATCTCGAGATCTGGAAATGTACTGCAGCAGCCACTGACAGGTTGCCCCACAGTTGATGAAGGAACATTGTGTAGAAACATGTCATGTGTGAACCTCTCACCAGAATCTATGGTGTTTTCACTCAGGTGTAAACAAGACTGTTACTGGGGCAGAAAGATCTGTCCTACTGCTTAAGAGTTGATAGAGCTGGGAATAAGAATCCTCTGCAGTGAGCACCTAGTAACACAGCACATGTTTAAGCATAACTGACCTGAGTGTGTTGTAGCTGAACAAAAATCTGTTTTCAAGCCCTAAAAATGGATTTGCTCTCCGACATGGGTAGAATTCTGTGACCCAACTTTTCCACAAATTCACTTCCACTCTTCACTCAAAATTATGACATTTTCAAAAGCCATTTACTTTTCTAGACTAACATAATATTGTTGGATGAATGCACTTTAAAAACTAAACCTGAAGCTATGTTTGGTGGGACAGTTTTGTACAAAGGAAAATGTGCTTTGCTCATAATTTGCTGGTAAAGGTTTCTTAGTGTAATGTCTGATTCTTAATGGTTCTTCTGTCCTCATTGAGCACTGTTTTGGTCCAACACAGAAGGTACTACACGTATAAAGAGGATGCTGTACATGTTGTTTCTACATATTCATTGGGACGGTGGAGCTAAAAATGAATGAAATAAATAGTTTTCATGTTTTGATGTCTAAACTACAATGTCTGCAACTACACAACCTAAATAAATTAACACTCCTATTAAAAGTCACATTAAAACTAACAACTATCCATCCATTATTTTTTGTCTACCTTATCCGAGGTCTGGTCACAATGTCAGCAGTCTGAGCAGACGCACACTTCCATTTCCTACACACCCCCAGGCTAGCTGAGGGACACCACAGTCTCTCTAGCATGTACTAGGTCTTCCCCAGAGCTCATGGGATCGATCCCCCTGTGGCGCGGGTCCTTCCACTAAAAACATCTACAATAGTTTGCTGGTGGATAAATTATTATAGAGTATTGTGTGAGTGAATTGGGGAAATTAGCCCATGGATACAGTATGTATTTCATGTTCATTAACATGCACCGTCCCGACCAAATAAATAAATAAAGATGGTCGCCGCAATAGGGACGGCAACAGAACCAATGTTGGCTCTAGCCTATATTATAACTCATTGCCAACAACAGTTAATAGGACTCCTGCTTCAGATTGACAGCGTCCGGTGTCCATCCCTCCGGTTCAGGGATTGCACCAGAGACCTTACCGCCACAGCTCCGAGCTGCCAGAGACACATAATAGAAAAACAGAGATCAGTGTCCACCAAATCGGGTGGCTCTATGATTTAAAACTGTTGACTAACGAGGAACAAGCATGACTGATGAAAGATGTAAATGGCTTGTTGTTCAATTTGCACACTGTCTCCCCCCCAAGGTTCCAAGGTTCCTCCCCCTGCAATCAGCACTCGACCACTCCACATCCAATCACACACACACACACGCACACACACGCACGCACGCACACACGCACACGCACACGCACGCACACAGGGGAATGCTGGGAACGTGTGAATAATTTAGCACTAATGGAGGGATAAATAATACTCTCATTTGCATCGGGAGAAATTGATTCAGCAAGAGAGTTCTGGCCCTGTACCACTGCACACTTGTACCTCCCCACTCATCTCACCTCTGACCCGTCTCCCTCACTCGACCCCTTCTCCTCATCCTCGCAGTATGTCTATCGCACAGACTGCCTGCTCGACTCTCCTCCCTGGGTTATTGGTGTGTTCCATTCCTGCTCAGCCTGCCCGTGACAGCTACTATTAACCTTGGAGCACTACTGGTATTTGTGCACAGAGAGAGAGCGCGCTTACGTGGAGAGAGTAAGACAGTTTGTCCGAAAATATGTGTTTACAACCATTTGCACGGGTTGGTGTGTAAACAGGTGGTATATATTAAAACTGCCATTAGCAATAAGACTGTGGCTGTGTTTATTGGGTGGTGGGGTCATAGCTCTCATTACCAGACCCCGTACTGCTCTGAACATTACCTGTGTCTTTCTCCCTAATTGATGCATTTTTTTTTTTTTTTGCTCTTTATTTATCTCTCTTCTTTTCCATTTGGACCTTCACTCCAGCCAACTCTCTGTAATTAAAGTCTTATGGCGCACCAATTGTTTCCACTCTTTGCTTAGCGAGGCGATGCAGGAAAGAGCTAATGGACCTGTTTGTGGCTGTGTGCGCTGACATCATGAACTTATTTAGACTTCAGAGCAGAACATACTTGATTAGTTTAATATCTTGTATTTTTGTACAGTAAAATGTTTCTGCAATTGATGATGACTTAGTGTACATTTTTGCCACCGACAAATGGAAGACATGGTGACGCAAATGTGTAAAATGCTGGTATACTTTTAACATTTTATTCCATTTCTTAAAAGACAAATTGTGTGCGTTGTTTGTAATATTATCGGCCTTTAAATATGCTCTTTCGGACCATTACTTTGGCATCTAATGTTTTAGAAATGAAAAAAAACAAATCCAAAATGACTTAATTTTACTGGCATTTCCCACGACAGGAAGAAAAAGGGAATTTTATAGGTGAGAAATTAGGACGACAAATGCTCTTTCCTCCGACATGCTAATTCAGCCACTGAGTTGTAATGGATGTGTTTTGATGGCAGAAATGCTCAGAACGAGTCCAGTTGAGCGAGAAAAGAGTGTAGAAGATCTTGGGGCTTGAATCATGACATTCAGAATGTAATGTTTTTGACGATTGGAGGGGAGATGACTTTCTCACCAGGATGAATCAAACTGGCGTGAATGAAGCTAAGTACAACTCCAGGTATGTTTTTGATGAGAGGTAAAAGTTATAACATGGTTAAAAGCTCAAAAAAATCAATTCGGCATATGTGTTCTTTAATGTGCAGACATTACTAATAAAGATGAAAGCCATTTATCAATATGCATGTTTTCCACTGAATCCGTCTTTCTCATTGCTTTTCATTCATGATTATTCAGCTGCTTTATCTTTTGGTGGTATTTTGTTATATTCCTTTTTCTTTTAGTTAGTTTTATATTATAATTTTGTCGAAAGAAAAGGATTCACATGTAGTCATCTGGACACTGTTTTGAAAATCAAGTCATTTCAAATTTCATCTGAAAATCATTCTCAAGCTGCGGACCTGGTCTCTGAACTCCATTATGATGCTACTCTGAGCGTCATGAGCCCTGCCCTCAGGGCGGAGTTCTGTGTAATAGTCTGTTTTGTTAGTCTGTTTGTTTACACTGCCTTAGTTTCACCTTAAAATAATCTCCTTTGTTACCATGTCCTCCCTGTATAAGTTAGTTCATTCTAAGAACTGTATTCGATCCAATGGAGTGATCAGAGTTACAAAGAACGCTACATAAGTGAGACTAACTAATGTTTTTTTTTTTTTTTTAAATGTATTCTTATTTTTTTTAAAGAATAAACTCAGCAAAAATAAAGACAATAAGAATAAATAAAAATCACTTCACATTAAAAATAAAAAAATGTCCCATTTAGAAATGAAGTCTAAAATATATTTTTTTCCATTTGTCTAATGTCTGTAATGATGTCAGTCCTTGATCATTGGCATAGTCTGTCATCCATTTCTTTGTTATTTGTCATTTTTCCTGCTGCCAAAAGTACATTCCAAATATATCTGTTGATTGTGTCCATGGTGAGGGTTCTGAGGCCTAAATACATACTTCTAAAATTTAGAGGGATCTCACATTTTGCAGTGCATTGGTAATTTCAGTCCATTATTTTTGAGGACAGGACAGTCCCTAAACATGTGATAATGGTTTGCCACTTGCCCACATTTTCTCCAACAGTTTCCTTCTATTTCCTTGTGAACAATGGGCACTTTGACATGGAGTTTCCAACTGAATTCTCTCCAAACATGTGATTTTGGGCTTCTCCACTGAGAAGTACATACATTTTCCCATTCTATGTCAGTCAAAGCCTGAATCAAAAATACATTTATGATTCATTTTGATATTATTCCCATTGAAAGCTCCGATTTATGAGCTTTAATAAATGATTGGTTGTTGTTTTGTTTAATTTCTTGGTTATAATAACTCCCTATTTGTAAATACCCCGTGTATTCTTAATGACTTTGCCAAAGGATTCCTTCAAAATATCAAAACTTTTCATGTGATTTTCTTTTACAATCTGGTGAAAAATATTTATTACTTTTGTTACGCACACTTTAAATCTCAAATCTGTGCAAGGTACAAAACCTTGGTCATAAGCCAATCAGTTTAAGATTTTAACATATTTGTTTAGGTTGTATGTTTTGATTAGATTGTTATGGAAATTATTATTGAAAAAATGAATGAAGAAATCCAAGAAAAAAACAGAATGTCTTTTGTGTGTTTTATTTGATGAAAAGTGGAACAAAAATGAAAATCTTTGCAGCAAAGAGAGTGAGGACATAACTCAGAGTTACAATCTTCCCCCAAAAGGGGCTGTGCTGATTACAGTTTTTATACAAAGACCTTCACATCAGACGAGAAAGGTCTGGTGAGGAGGAGTCATAGATGAAACCAGCCTGTACCAGACACTAAGTGAAACTCTGTTATGATAGCAGTATCTCAAGGTCTTTCAAGTAGTTTCTCACAAAGCACAAAGCTTCATTCATTCTTATTGTCATTTCTCAAAACAAGCTCCTTCCATGTCGCAAGCACAGATTTTACCCACAGTTTCTTCCGTCCCTCCAAATTACTCCACCGTTGGTCATCTGCCAGTAAAGCCAGGAACCCCCGACACTACAGTATTCTCAATATTTTTCCATTGAGCACACCAGTAAAGCAACGCTCGGATTTCAGCTGAAATTAAGTCATTTTTCAGACAAGGAAACCCCCAGCCTCCTTTTCCTTTGATAGTTGTAGAGTTTTGAACCGATGCATGTTTTTTTGCATTGCCATACAAGAGATTGTTTTATTCCACTTGTCAAAAGGCCGGTTGGGGATGGAAACTGGGAGAGTCTGGAATAGGAATAGAAATCTGGGCAAAACATTCATGTTTATGGGTTTAATCTTTTGACTAGACTTAAAGGTCCCAGAACATGCCAAATCGACTTTTCAGAGCTTTTAACCTTCTTACATTGCTATTTGTGCTTCATATATGTACCCAGAGTGTTTTTTTGATTGATTCCCGCAGTTTTTAGCTATAGTACAGACTATCTCCGGTGGGTGCAAGACCGCGTCATAAGGGCAAGCACGTGTCATCATCCCCCCTCACCCTCCCTCTCCACCCCCCTCCCGGCTGCCGCCTCCTGCCCCCTTCCCCCCGGCTCCGCGCTGCTCGTGTCTCCCTACAAGCCCCGGACTTTTTCTGCTTCGATTTACGACGAAACACGGCTCAAAGAATAGAAATCGGTCTATATGGAGGACAGTCAAGTTGATCCTTCCCTTCTTTAGAGATATCCTGGCTTCTTTCCAACTTGGAGGGGGTCTGAGTTTTTTTTTAGTTAAGCATTGAAAGGTTCTTTTAGAGCTTGTAGCTGTCTTGCCGTGTCATGTACGTGTTCATGCTCCTACGTCCGAAGGTCCCCTTGCGTCAAGGAGCCGTGGACCACAAGGGCTGTGATTGGTTGATCCACACGGACTATAAAACATATTAAATACAGCTTAGAACTGCTGAGGTTCGGCACAGAAATGTTTGCACACGAGCCTAATGATAGTTTATAGTGATAGTTTATAGTGCCTGTAAATATATACGTAAATGCAAAATAAAACCGTTTAATTCCCACAACGCACCTGAAGCCGGATTGCAGAAGCTGGAATGGTGCAGGTCTGCGTGAGCACCGGAGCACGTGGCTCCAGCAAGGTTGACTGAGAGGCATAAATCAGCTTTTAACAGGGAGAGGGGGACATCTCCGTCACACAGACGCATGGGTATCGAACTGGAGACATGGAGTTGTGTAAATCAGCCTTTAGTACCATCTTTTGCAACAAATAATTGGTTGGATGAGACTTCATTACATTGGGATCCAAGTAGAGAAGAAGGGTTGAATCCAAATTGCAGTGGTGGAAGAAGTAAATGCTCAAGTTAAAAAATAAAAAAAACATAAAAAAATCACATGTGATTTTGATAAATCATTTTTTCAAAGCTTGGAGTTTAATAAAATAAATAAATAGGAAAGATGTATACATAAATGAAAGAAATCTAGTGGAGTAGAAAGTACAGATACCTGCTCTGAAATGTACTGAAATAAAAGTCAAAAGTATCCACTCCAACTCAAATATGTAATCCAGTACTTTTACTATTGTACTTTTACTTTTTTTACTTTCCACAACTGTCCAAATCTAATATTGGACTGTACTGAAGCACTGATGGTCTGGGCCAATGGCGGTGGACTCTTCACATGAGGAGGAGCTGACAGGCCTCAATGACATAGATTAATAGATTAACAATTGCTGAGGATCTGCAGGTGATTTGTTTTTTCCTGCTTTCTTGCTTGATGATTACTTGAACTTGTGCATTTGCTCGCGGATGACTTGTATGTCACAACACGGACCATCACAGTGGTTTTGATTATCAATGATAGTCAAAGTAATGAGGTGCGATAAAATGAGATTAATTTGTGCTTGGTGGGAAAGTGGTGCCAGATTCTCCCTGCCTCCTCCTGGTTCCTTCTCATCCGCTTTGGTCAGAGCAATGACTCAAATATCTGCCATAACTAAATTCTACTTTATTTCAAAACAGTGCCAGTGGGAGTTAGAAGGTTAGTCCCTCACAGCGTGCACTGATATAATTTGCGAGACTATCAGAGAATTACTAAAAACAACAGCGCTCCCCTCCAGTGATAATGTATGTTGTGGGTCGATGCTGAGCTGCGCCACAGGGCCTCACTTAAAGTTTAGACAGAGTCTGAAAACCCAAGGCTTTGCCCTTTTGAAATGTGTTTTGCTAATACATTTTTATGGAATCGAAATAGAAAAAAAATCACTTTAAAATATGAATGCTAGATGTATTTGTACTTATTCAGCCTCATATGCTCATTTACGTGGAGTTTTTCTTTTTACCCAACCAAAATATGAATTTACTAAAACAGCAGATTGACAATACATGGATCAAGATAGTGTTATAGACCCAAATATCTTACTTGTTTGTTGGCCCATTATTGTCCCATAGTCAGCCATCTCATGATGTATACATGTTAATATAGGATAAAACAGTTTGAGATGGGTAATAACATTGTCATTGCAAGTTAAAAACTATTGCCAAAGGTTGTATGACAGGTTTCACAGTGTGTTTGAATGGGCCTATTCCTATTCAACCATTTGTACTCTAGATTAATTAAGTAAAAGGTCAATTGGCACTGTCGTCAAACGATTATGTGTGTTTATGATCATGCTCTGGCATATAGTTGATATGTGAAGAAGAACTGGCCACAATATTCAATATATATGCATACAAATAACAGAGGAACATCGCACTTCCTTGCTAACTTTCCTTCTCACGCACACATGCATACAGACAATGCTGTCTATTTATTGCAGGAACCTGCTGGCAACTGAGAGCTGACCTGAAAAGAACTCTCCTGTTCCACTCATTGCTGTCTCTCTGATTTTCTTCATCAAACCCTATATATATATATATATATATATATATATATATATATATATATATATATATATATATATATATATATATATATATATATATATATATATATATATATATATATATATATAACATAACACCTCCCTCGGGAGGTGTTTCAGGCATGTCCCACCGGGAAGAGGCCCCGGGGAAGACCCAGGACACGCTGGAGAGACTATGTCTCTCGGCTGGCCTGGGAACGCCTCGGGATCCCCCCGGAGGAGTTGGAGGAAGTGTCTGGGGAGAAGGAAGTCTGGGAGTCCCTGCTCAGACTGCTGCCCCCGCGACCCGGCCCCGGATAAAGCGGCAGAAGATGGATGGATGTATATATATATATATATATATATATATATAAATATATATATATATATATATATATATATATATATATATATATATATATATGACAGTAAAAGCACCTGTAACCTAAGCTATCAAATCAGGATGTTGCAGACCTGCCAAGCTCCAAATATTAGCAATCTCCTTTTTGGTCTTTCCTTCATCTGTTTCCGCTGAACTGGAAGTCTGTCTGAACCAATGACTGTGTCTTTTTGTTCATGCGTTTATATGTCAGACTGCAGTAGATTATCTTTAGACGGATTTCTGTCTTTAATAGAAAATTCTTTATCACTCTTTTTTAATGGGGATGTGTTCTTGATTGATCTTCTTCCTGGAACAAGCTTCTGATTTAATTAAGTTCATGCACATGTGCCAAACTTAGTGTCTGTGTACACCATTCTCAAATCTCCAAATGGCAGAGGTTATGTCTCACCTCCAGTTGGTGCATTAATAAAAGAGGCTTTGATGAAACCAGGCCCGATATCTAAATGAGAAGCCTGTTCCTCGGGTCCCTGCTTGCTTTGCATTGTAGATTGTGCCAGTGGCCTGGAGTTCTGGTTAAAGATAGAGATGGCAAATGCATTGAAATGAGTTGGAGATGATTAGAGGAAGCTCTCAACTTCCTCAGTGTTATTGAAGACCTCCTCTGACTGACACATTTACTCCCCTCAGTTTGAAGAGAAGAAGATGGAGGCTAATGATAACATGCTGCCAAATCAGATAAATTGACTGAATGTATTAGGAAGATATGTGTTCACTGCTGATGAGCAGCATGTGCAACATTAATACTATTTATTTTTGCAACTACTGTATAGTGGAAATTATTCACTTTGTGTGTGCTTCAGGTAAATACTTTTCTTCCCAGGGCTTGATATATCAAGTCCATTTATCAATAACCCAGGGCACTTATGCTCCCGATCTGCTTGGAGCTCCACAGTGACGGCCGATGACAGACAGCCACAGAGATAATTGGTTAATGGTGGAAAAAGCATTGCTTAATTACCTCCCTTCCTTCGTTGGATGGGATTGGAAGTAGCGCAGAGGTCGCATTTGCCTACATCATGTCCATCCTTTTAGTCAATTACCCAATCAAGTGAAATGAATGAACTAAAGTGGAAGGGAGGCATTAGCCTGTGTATGGTGGTGGTAAACATTTCACAACATGATATTAAA
This sequence comes from Eucyclogobius newberryi, assembly GCF_026437365.1. Lineage (NCBI taxonomy): Eukaryota > Metazoa > Chordata > Actinopteri > Gobiiformes > Gobiidae > Eucyclogobius > Eucyclogobius newberryi. The sequence continues at coordinate 30,135,153 of NW_027315801.1, read as the reverse complement.
TCTGCATATTTATGCATGCATGAACACATGCTGCTCCCATATTTACCACTTGAATGTCTCTGTTTTCTCTGTCCATCTTGTGCTAAAAAGGTGGGAAGTAGTCTTTATGAAAATTATTATAGAGCTGTCAAGATAAGTGTTTTGTTTTGAAAAGCATCTATTAGTGTGTGGCTTAACAGTGATTGCACTACAAACTCTCACTGTACAAGCACAAACAAAATTGCATCTCGGCGCAGTGGTGGGACAACAGTAATAAACATATAATGTAATGGCCGGTGGGTGTATACAGTATCTGCAACTGATGCTATCCCAGGGGACTCAGATTTATGGCTCTTGTCTCCACAATCACTTTTAGATCCTTAACTCTTGAGCAGCAAACATTGGGCCAAGCCTCTATATGTGCCCATGTTGTCAATACAGTATGATTAATGCTCGCAGTGTTGTGGGCCACACATAATGCAGTCAAACAGAGTTTGTGCATTTTTATACATACTTTGAATACATTAAATTTGTTTGTCAGGGTCTAGGAAAATTAACTGAGTTCAAAAAGCTGGTACCGTTCCACATGTTGGCTCTATGGCATTTTCAGTGGGAGAGTTTTCGTTAGCTTCTAAACCTCAAAAAAAAAAAAAAAACAAGACTGTTTTAGTGACTGACAAACACACACCATAGTGTGGCTAGCTTTTACTTTTAAGTGTTTCCAGCCAAAGTCTGTGTAAACCCGCCAAGATCAGTGAGCAGGATAATACACTGGATGAATGAAATCTGCCCCACAACTGCCACGGAGGTTTAAATATGTGTGCAGCCAATCTGATTCTTGCTTTGCCCAATACGCACATCCAATAAGCTGGAGAGGAGCAAAAGGCCCATGCGGTTTCACATGTCATCTTTGTGAAAAAGCCTTCTTCACATATGCATTAGAAATTGGTAGACTGAACAATTTGTGTGCAACCCATGCTATTTTTTTCAAAAAATATCCCTCGAGCATCTTTGAAGGCTTCAAGCTGAAATGCATCAACCACGAGTTGTTGGAAAACCTGGATGATGTCACTTTCCTCCACTAGCACTACAAAGTTTAATTTGGACACAGAAAGGTCTCTGGGGGGAGATCCACAAACATAATCAGCTTGGGGCACAACAACTTCTTTAAGGAAATCCAGCTGAGATTGTTTCCTTGGGCCCTGTGTTCTTGTCTCCAGCAACTGTTGGAATGCGGTACCCAGATCCGCATCCTGATGCAAGGTAGATGCTGGATGATTGAGGTCAAGCTCCCTGAGATGTCACCCACTATTGAATAATTTGTCATTTTATTTGGTTGTCCATAGTAAAAATATATAAACAACAGAAAAATACATTTCCAACTATATTGGTTGCAACATGCTTATTGTCACAGTCTGTTCTGTATCGTAAAGATGGGCCAAATAATGTTGCCCCAGGGAGGGGGTGCAACAGCCGAGGGGGTTTGGGTAAACATTACCCAGGCTTTATCTCTACGGAAAAAATACCAGCGGTTGTAAAAGACAAGTGCCTTGATGTGAAGCTGACCAATGAGAAATGTGACCCGCCTATTCCATAATATCTAATAAAACCAACCTGCGGTGTGAGACGCAGGAGGGTCACGCAGGCTGCTTACAACAGCCTGCATGACCAGTCCCGGCGTTTTTCCCATGCATGCCATACAAACGTCTGATATTTCTGTGTCGTTTCATATTCTAAGTTGAATCGTGTTCTCTGTGTGTTAAGGAATAGCATTAGTGTATGTCTCATTCCCTGACACAGTCGCCCACACCTCCTCATCAGACCCACTCCCTACACCTGTCTCTGCTCTACCTGTTAGCCACGCCTCCTCATCAGACCCACTCCCTACACCTGTCTCTGCTCCGCTCTACCTGTTAGCCACGCCTCCTCATCAGACCCACTCCCTACACCTGTCTCCGCTCTACCTGTTAGCCACGCCTCCTCATCAGACCCACTCCCTACACCTGTCTCTGCTCTACCTGTTAGCCACGCCTCCTCATCAGACCCACTCCCTACACCTGTCTCTGCTCCGCTCTACCTGTTAAGATAAGATAAGATAAGATAAGATAAGATAAGATAAGATATTCCTTTATTGTCCCACATGGGGAAATTTCATTGGTGCAACGCAGGTAGATACAGAGGTAGATACAGAAGAACAGATCACTTATAGGAAGTCTGAAAAACACTTTCAGTATCTCCTATAAATAAATAAAAACTCCCATAGACAAATAAATAAATAAATACCATTGCATGTGATCCCGACAGTAATTGCACATGAATATGTGTCACGACAGCACATAGATTGCACATGAATTTCACAGTAATTGCACATGAATTGCACATGAATTCCAACAGCAATTGCACATACGACAGAATTGCACATCAGTATTAGGTTAGGTCAGTATTGCGAGTGTTCAGTACTAACAGTTTTTGTTATAAAGTCTGACAGCAGCAGGAAGGAAAGACCTACGGAACCTTTCCTTCACACATTGAGGGTGGATCAGTCTCTCACTGAAGCTGCTCTCCAGAGCGGAGAGAGTGTCCTGCAGGGGGTGACACTCATGGTCCAACATAGATGTGAATCTAGCCAGGACCCTCCTGTCCCCCACCTCCTGCACCGAGTCCAGAGCACAGCCCAGGACGGAGCTGGACTTCTTGATGACTCTGTCCAGCCTCTTCCTCTCTCTCTCTGTGATGCTGCTGCTCCAGCAGGCCACACCATACAGGAGGGCCGATGCCACCACAGAGTCGTAGAAGGTCTTCAGGAGTGGCCCTGTCACTCCAAAAGACCTGAGTCTCCTCAGGAGGTAGAGCCGACTCTGGCTCTTCCTGTACAGTGCGTCTGTGTTATGAGTCCAGTCCAGTTTGTGGTTCAGATGAACACCCAGGTACTTGTATGAGTCCACTCTCTCAATGTCCCGTCCCTGGATGTTCACTGGTGAGGGGGCAGTGGAGTGGCGTCTGCGGAAATCCACCACCATCTCCTTGGTCTTCCCCGCGTTGATGAGGAGGTGGTTCCGCTGACACCAGTCCACAAAGTCCTGCGCCAGTCCTCTGTACTCCGCGTCATCGTCGTCCGTGATGAGTCCGATGATGGCAGAGTCGTCAGAGAACTTCTGCAGGACACAGCTGTCCGTGTCATGTCTGAAGTCTGCAGTGTAAAGGGTGAAGAGAAAGGGCGCGAGGACAGTGCCCTGGGGCGCCCCCACACTGCAGGTCCGAGTGTCAGACACACAGTTCCGGGCTCTCACAAACTGGGGTCGGTCTGTGAGGTAGTCCAGGATCCACTCTGCCAGGTCATACTCCACACCAGACGTCTCCAGCTTGTCCCTCAGGAGCAGCGGCTGGATGGTGTTGAAGGCGCTGGAAAGATCGAAGAACAGAATCCTCACAGAGCTGCCAGGCTTTTCCAGGTGAGAGAGAGAGCGGTGCAGCAGGGAGATGACGGCGTCCTCCACTCCGATGCCAGACCAATATGCAAACTGCAGCGGGTCCATGGCTGAGCTCACGGTGGAGCGGAGGTGGTCCAGGACTAGCCGCTCCAGTGTCTTCATCAGGTGGGACGTGAGAGCCACTGGCCTGAAGCTGTTGAGGTCTTTGGGGCGCGGTGTCTTAGGCACAGGTACCAGACAGGAGGTCTTCCAGACCTGTGGTACCACCCTCAGCTTCAGGCTCATATTGAAGACATGCTCCACAACTCCACACAGTTCATCTGCGCAGGACTTAAGGAGCCTGGGGCTGATGCCATCAGGTCCTGCTGCCTTCCTCACTTTAATCCTCTTCAGCTCACTCCTCACCTGTGCTGCTGTGACAGTCAGTGGTTGGCAGGGGGACCGTGTGCTGGGGGGATGGGTGAGTCCGGGCGAAGTGGGGAGCTGATGGTCCGGGGCAGATAAGCGAAGAGGAACAGATGCAGGGCAATGTCCAGCTGTGGAAGAGGGAGCATGCAGCTGTGCAGGGGGAGGGGCGGGTGACCGATCAAACCTCAAGAAGTGAGCATTTAAATCATTCACCCACTGTAGATCCCCCTCTGTCTGGGCAGGGGGGATTTTGAAGCCCGAGATGGTTTTCAGGCTCCTCCACACTCCCTGAATGTTCTTTTGCTGCAGCTGCTCCTCATCCTCCTCTTGTAGCCGGCCTCAGCCTGCCTGATCTTCCTCCTCAGCTCCTTCTGCACAGTCGTCAGCTCCTCCTTGTTCCCTGACCTGAAGGCTCTCTTCTTCTCCTTCAACAGAGCCTTCAGTTCACGGTTAATCCATGGCTTGTTGTTTGGAAAACACCACACCGTCCGGGAGGGAACAATGTTCTCAAAACAGAAGTTGATGTCCTCCCCATGTGGGTCATAAAGCTCAGTCCAGACAGTGGTGCTGAAGCAGTCCCTCAGAGCCTCCTCGCTCTCAGCAGACCACATCCTCACCTCACGGGACACCACAGGCTGCCTGCGCACGATGGGTTCATACACAGGCCTCAGATGTACAAGGCTGTGGTCCGAGCTGCCCAGGGGAGGGAGGGGGGAAGAAGAATAAGCCTCCTTGGTATTGGCAAAAAACAAGTCCAATGTTCTATTCTCTCTGGTGGGGCAGGTAACATACTGGGTGTATGTTGGTAGAACAGAAGAGGGAGAAGCGTGGTTAAAGTCACCAGGGATGAGGAAGAGAGCCTGTGGATGCTGTGTTTGCAGCCTACAAGAGCAGGAGAGCAGTGCTTCACAAGCATCTTCAGCATTGGCAGACGGGGCCACATAGACTGCGATCAAAATCACATGTGAGAACTCCCGGGGCAGATAATATGGCCTCATGCCAATAGCCAATAGTTCAATATCCTTGTTACATAGCTGCTCCCTCACTGTGCAGTGTTCGGGTTTGGACCAGCTCGTGTTCACATACACCGCCAGACCTCCACCTCTTTTCTTCCCGGATTCTCTCGTTCTGTCCGCCCGCAGCAGATGAAAATTGTCCAAACCTACAATAGAGTCTGGCATTTCTGCTGTTAACCAGGTCTCTGTGAAAATCAAGACGCTGCTGTCCCTATAAATCCTCTGGGACCGCATGAGGCTCGCTATTTCCGTCATTTTATTTTGAAGGGACCTCACGTTACCCATGACTACGGCGGGAACCGACTTCCTGTTTGTCCCTCTCTTCTCTCGGAGTTTACGTCCAGCCCGTCTGCCTCGTTGCGTTTTCCTGAGGATGTCCGCCGGGATAACGTGGCGATCTCCGGGTAAGACGACTGTTCTCCGCAGTTTCATGAGTTCCTCCTTTGTGTAAACACGGTACGGCGCCGGCCGGGGGGCGGGGCCGGAGCCGGGGGACTCAGAGCCAAGACACATCGCCACGACACAACGAAAACACTCAATCCAGCCGAATAAAGTTAAAACAAGTTAATTTAAAGCGATTCCAGTGCGTGTCCCGATCGTTCGTGAAGTTCCTCTTTCATATAAACGTGTATATAAACGTGTACCGACGACACGCCGTACTTTAGCGCGGCCGGAGGGCGCGGGGGGGGGCTGGTGGGCTCGCTTGGAGCTAGCTCACGTCACAACAACACAACGAACGCAACGAAAAACGCTCAAATCCAGCCGAAAAAAGTCAAAAACAGTTGAATTAAAAAACTATTCCAGCGCGTGTCCCTATCGTACAGTAAAATAGAAAAAATATACTAACTATATTTACAAAATATAGGAGATAAAGCACAATAAGTGTGAGAAAGAAGAGAGAGCGTTTACACCGGGCTGCCAGCTGTACCAGCGCCTTATTATGCAGGTAATATGCTGGTATCTCCCATAGCTAGGATGCACTGGGTCTCAGCGTTGCCGGGACTTATTGTCACATTAAAAATCAAACCAACCCGGGGCCCTATGTAAAAAGAGCCCCCCCTAGTGCTATTTCTGTAGTCACATCATCACACAGATGGAAAAACAAAATGCGAGTCAGGCCCAATCTGAGAAATGTGATTCATATTCCCTGTGAAAAGATAAAGCCCAGTCTCACTGAAACTAGTCTGAAACTTGCTGTGCTAAATGTCAGATCCTTATGTAACAAATCTCTCTTAATTAATAATTGTATTTCTTCTTATAATCTTGATTTTATGTTTTTAACTGAAACATGGCTTGACAAAAACACAGGAAATGTAGTTCTGATAGAATCTGCTCCACCCAACTTAAGTTTGAATCTGAAACACGAGAAAACAAAAAAGGGGGTGGAGTCTGTGCTGTCTTTAGAGATGAAATAATTACCCGCAGGTTGTCTTTTGGGGTGTTTTCATCATTTGAGTATGTATCCTTTAAAATGGAGCTAAAACGGTCTCCATCCATTCTCTTCATTGTTTTATACAAGCCTCCCCAGCACTGCCAAAGTTTTATAGATGATTTTACTGAGATACTTTCAGTCATATGCACAGACTTTGATGGTTTGGTCATTACAGGTGATTTCAATGTGCATGTTGATAATATTTGTGACAGAAACGCTAAAGAGCTTGATGCTGTCCTTGAAACCTTCAGTCTTACTCAGCATGTGAGAGGCCCCACCCACAGCAAAGGACACACTCTAGATCTCATAATTACAAAGGGGGTAAATATTTCAAATGTCAATGTGATCGATGTTGCTCTGTCTGATCATTTCTGTGTCTTCTTTGACCGGTCTGTTTCTCCCAAACCTCCGGTTGGTCCTGCAGTTGTTCAGAGGAGACACATAAGTGATGGCACAGGTGCACTGTTTATGGAAATGATAAACTTTGAAAATGTCTCATGTTCTAATGTAAATGATTTGTTGAACTCTGTTACATTTAGTGTTTTGAATGTTCTGGACACCATCGCCCCTATAAAGGCAAAATAAGCAGAAGGCGCCGTGGAGAAATGATGATTCGGTCAGGGCACAGAAAAGGGAGTGCCGCAGGGCCGAACGGAAATGGCGCAAGTCAAAGCTCCAGGTTCAAAAAGAGATTTACAAAGAAAAGCTGAACATGTACAACCTAATCTTATGTAGAACTAGGGAAAGATATTTTTCTGAAATAATTGGAAGCTGCAGTAACAACTCGCGTGTCCTGTTTGCCACAGTAAACAGATTAACAAACCCTCCAGCTCAGCTGCCGTTAGAACTCATTTCCACATCCAAGTGTAATGAGTTTGCATTATTCTTTAATGACAAAGTTCAGGGCATTAAAAATGCTATAAATCCCACAATGCAAAAAATTACCCTAAAACCACCAAGACACTTAGAGCTAACTCACTTTGCACCAGTAACTGACAAAACTGTCCATGAGATCATCACCAGTCTGAGTTCATCTACATGCTGCCTTGATGTGTTACCCACCAGATTTCTAAAGTCTGTGCTGAACAGTTTGTTAGCACCATTCACTCACATAGTTAACATGTCGCTTCAATCTGGAACATTCCCAATGTCTTTGAAAACTGCGGTCATAAAGCCTCTCCTAAAGAAGAGCAGTCTTGATGCCTCAGTACTGAGTCATTACCGGCCCATCTCTAATCTGCCATCTTGGGGCAAAGTCCTTGAAAAGGTTGTTTACCAACAGCTCACAGATTTCCTCTTAATAAACAACTCATTTGATGTTTTTCAGTCAGGTTTTAGACCTCATCACAGCACTGAGACTGCTCTTGTCAAGGTGACAAATGACATCCGCCTGAACACTGACACGGGCAAAGCCTCAGTCTTAATTCTGTTAGATCTGAGTGCTGCTTTTGACACTGTCGATCATGGGATCCTCTTACAGAGACTAGAGGACTGGGTGGGCATCACTGGCACTGCCCTAAACTGGTTAAGGTCCTATCTGGAAGACAGGAAGTACTTTGTTGAAATTGGTAGCTGTGTCTCGGACCACATGACCCTGACCAGTGGAGTGCCCCAAGGGTCAGTCCTGGGTCCCCTTCTGTTCAACCTCTACATGCTGCCGTTAGGTCAGTTGATACGCAGTGAAAATGTGTCCTATCACAATTATGCAGACGACACTCAGATCTATGTTTCACTATCGGCAGGTGACTATGGACCAGTAGATTCACTCTGTCACTGCATCCAACAGATCAGTTTGTGGATGCAAAACAACTTTCTCCAGCTGAACTCAGACAAGACTGAAATAATCGTTTTTGGCCCACAGAAACAAAGAGAAAGTGTTAGCGGTCACCTCCAGAGTCTCGCTCTAAAACCTACAAACTTCAAAAATTAGAAATCTGGGGGTAATAATGGACTCAGACTTGAACTTTAATAGCCACGTCAAATCAATAACATCAGCAGCTTTTTACCATCTAAAAAACATTGCCAAAATCAAAAATATAGTGTCAAAACCAGATTTAGAGAGACTTATCCATGCGTTTGTCTCCAGTAGACTTCTGTAACGGCCTGCTCACTGGCCTCTCCAAACGAGCTGTAAAACAGCTGCAGTACATCCAGAACGCTGCTGCTCGGGTCCTGACTAGAACCAGGAAGTATGATCACATCAGTCCTCTCGGACTCTGAGGACCTCAGGGACCGGCCTCTTGCTGGTGCCCAGAGTCAGGACAAAACATGGGGAATCTGCGTTTCAGTTTTATGCAGCTAAAACCTGGAACATTCTTCCGGAAGATGTGAGACAGGCTTCTACTCTGACAATGTTCAAATCTAAGCTAAAAACAGGTTTGTTTAGCTGTGCATATGACTGAAAGGATTTTTTCTTTGCACTCTTCTCTTTTGTTTGTGATTTTATTAGTTTAGAAAATCAGTTGGATTGATAATTTTTAATTCAGTTAATTTTATTGTATTTCTGTTTCTGTAATTTCTTTGTGATTTGAATGCATTTTTCCTGCTGTGAAGCACTTTGAATTGCCTTGTGTATGAAATGTGCTCTACAAATAAACTTGCCTTGCCTTGCCTTAGCCACGCCTCCTCATCAGACCCACTCCCTACACCTGTCTCTGCTCTACCTGTTAGCCACGCCTCCTCATCAGGCCAACTCTCCCCACCTGTGACAGCTTTGGCTGTATTTAAGTCTGCTACTGTCGCCACTATAGTTCCAGATTGTTCTTGTATTATGCCTGATTTTCAAGCTGTTTTCCCCGGACTGATTACCCAAAGGCTGACTCATCCATTACCCAAGCTGAATTCACTGAGGTTGTTGACAAACTCCTCGGTGGCAGGGCTCTGGGAGTGGATGAGAGCTGCCCTGAGTACCTAAAGTCTCTGGATTGTGGTGTGTTCCAACTACATAGGGATCACACTCCTCAGCCTCCCCGTTAAAGTCTATTATTGGGTACTGGAGAGGAGAATCTGACTGACAGTCGAACCTCGGATTCAGGAGGAGCAGAGTGTTTTTTGTCCTGGTCGTGGGACATTGGACCAGCTCTATACCCTCCATCGGGTGCTCAAGGGTTCATGGGAGTTTGCCCAACCAGTCCACATGTGCTTTGTGGATCTGGACTAGGCTTTTCGACTGTGTCCCTCAGGGTGTGCGGGGTCCAGGGCCCTTTGCTCAGGACTGTCCGGTCCCTGTATGACTGGAGCAGGAGCTGTGTTTGCATTGCTGGCAGTAAGTCAAATCTCCCAGTACGTGTTGGACTCCGCCAGGGCAGCACTTTGTCACCGGCCGTATGTGAAACAGCTGGGATGAGAATCATTACCTTCCACTAAGAGGTCATGGTTATCAAACAGAAAAAGTGTGGCTTGCCCTCTCCAGGTGGGTAGGGAGTCCTTGCCCCAAGTGGAGGAGTTCAAGTATCTCGGGGTCTTTTTCACGAGTGAGGGAAGGAGTCAAAATACCTAGCTCGCGATTTACCGGTGAATCTAAATTCCTACCCTTATCTATGGTCATGAGCTTTGGGTAATGGCCGAGAGGACATCGCAGGTACAAGCAGTTGGAATTATTTTCCTCCGCAGGCCTTCTTAAAATGAATGGAATAGAATGTAGTGCAATCATTCTGGACACAACACTCCTGGAACGGACCGTAATGAATTTTTAGGGCATATTTGTTCTTTTCAGCAGGAAGATTTTTAATTTGCTTTGCCAAAATTGAGCTTTTTACCATCATAAAATGTTTTTATCTGCTCATTCACACACTTGTTGTATGAGTGATTCATGAATATTTTTCATTTTCCTGCATTTGAGGTGCCAGCTTTGAGAATTCCTGTTTACCTCCCACATACACTGCTCTAACCATTTTGGCTAAAACATTGAGAAATATTTCAGCAAGTTTCCATCTTGTTTTTCTTACAGACAGATTTTTTTGGTCAGCCCTTACATTTCCATAATATTATTGTAACCAGCTCTGTATTAGGCGTTATTCTTGAGAACCCTCCCAACCCACACGGCTCACTTAAAAAGATGCACCCTGAGGAAAAATCTGGATTCAGCACCAACAATGCTGCCCCAGGAAAATTGCCAGCAAAGGAAGCAGCCGTGCCTGTCTCAATCACATTCATATGCAGAGGGATTTATTTTTTTCATTTGAGATTATGAAAGATTGTCTGATCGTCTCAATATCAGAGGCTTCCACAGAAGTAATCACCTTTTGAGAGGGGAGTCAAGAAAATAGACTGGCATGTTTATGGACAACAATTTATCGTAAAAGCTTGTAACTGTATCGCCATCGAGTGTGTGTGTGTGTGTGTGTGTGTGCTTAAAATATTTCATAAAACACAACAGCATCTCACAAGGCAGAAGGACCACCATGGAATGTGCAGCTGTTTAAGTGTGCTTGTCACCATAGCTGCCAACCATGAATTAATGAATCAAGTTGAAAATGTCAGAGCGGGTCACAGATCGCAGGACTGGGGCTCTGGTGTTCTGCACTGTCAGCAGCAGGCGGCTAACTGATGGTAAAGGGACACACTTGCAAAACAATCCATGCATTATGCGCATAAACTCAGGACAATGACCATTGTTCTTCAGTAAAAAAGGTCACTCTAGTCTCCAAGCCCACCGGACGTTCAAATCTATGCTCCCTACACTCATGTATCAGAAAGTGATTATTGCATGGAAGTTCGAAGTAAGCTTCAAATAATTTTATCTTTTAATCCACGTAAAACATGGACTCACTACTCTTATTGTACAAAAGGATCATTATTAAGGCTGGGCACACAATATAAGACTTTAAAATATGTGATTTTAATATTATTTTGCCCTAATGGATTAAGACACTGGAGGAGGTACTGAAGTGTTAAACCATATATATATATATATATATATATATATATATATATATATATATAAGGCAAGGCAAGTTTATTTGTAGAGCACATTTCATACACAAGGCAATTCAAAGTGCTTCACACAGCAGGAAAAATGCATTCAAATCACAAAGAAATTACAGAAATACAATAAAATTAACTAAATTAAAAATTATCAATCCAACTGATTTTCTAAACTAATAAAATCACAAACAAAAGAGAAGAGTGCAAAGAAAAAATCCCTTCAGTCATATGCGCAGCTAAACAAAACTGTTTTTAGCTTAGATTTGAACATTGTCAGAGTAGAAGCCTGTCTCACATCTTCAGGAAGACTGTTCCAGATTTTAGCTGCATAAAACTGAAACGCAGATTCCCCATGTTTTGTCCTGACTCTGGGCACCCGCAGGAAGCCAGTCCCTGAGGTCCTCAGAGTCCGAGATGGTTCATATGGCACTAACATATCCAAGATGTACTTTGGTGCTAGGCCATGGAGAGACTTGTACACAAGCAGAGCTGCTTTAAAGTCTATTCTCTGAGCCACAGGGAGCCAGTGCAGAGACCTGAGAACAGGACTAATGTGATCATACTTCCTGGTTCTAGTCAGGACCCGAGCAGCAGCGTTCTGGATGTACTGCAGCTGTTTTACAGCTCGTTTGGAGAGACCAGTGAGCAGGCCATTACAGTAGTCTAATCTACTGGAGACAAACGCGTGGATAAGTCTCTCTAAATCTGGTTTTGACACTATATTTTTGATTTTGGCAATGTTTTTTAGATGGTAAAAAGCTGCTGATGTTATTGATTTGACGTGGCTATTAAAGTTCAAGTCTGAGTCCATTATTACCCCCAGATTTCTAATTTGGTTTGTAGGTTTTAGAGCGAGACTCTGGAGGTGACCGCTAACACTTTCTCTTTGTTTCTGTGGGCCAAAAACGATTATTTCAGTCTTGTCTGAGTTCAGCTGGAGAAAGTTGTTTTGCATCCACAAACTGATCTGTTGGATGCAGTGACAGAGTGAATCTACTGGTCCATAGTCACCTGCCGATAGTGAAACATAGATCTGAGTGTCGTCTGCATAATTGTGATAGGACACATTTTCACTGCGTATCAACTGACCTAACGGCAGCATGTAGAGGTTGAACAGAAGGGGACCCAGGACTGACCCTTGGGGCACTCCACTGGTCAGGGTCATGTGGTCCGAGACACAGCTACCAATTTCAACAAAGTACTTCCTGTCTTCCAGATAGGACCTTAACCAGTTTAGGGCAGTGCCAGTGATGCCCACCCAGTCCTCTAGTCTCTGTAAGAGGATCCCATGATCGACAGTGTCAAAAGCAGCACTCAGATCTAACAGAATTAAGACTGAGGCTTTGCCCGTGTCAGTGTTCAGGCGGATGTCATTTGTCACCTTGACAAGAGCAGTCTCAGTGCTGTGATGAGGTCTAAAACCTGACTGAAAAACATCAAATGAGTTGTTTATTAAGAGGAAATCTGTGAGCTGTTGGTAAACAACCTTTTCAAGGACTTTGCCCCAAGATGGCAGATTAGAGATGGGCCGGTAATGACTCAGTACTGAGGCATCAAGACTGCTCTTCTTTAGGAGAGGCTTTATGACCGCAGTTTTCAAAGACATTGGGAATGTTCCAGATTGAAGCGACATGTTAACTATGTGAGTGAATGGTGCTAACAAACTGTTCAGCACAGACTTTAGAAATCTGGTGGGTAACACATCAAGGCAGCATGTAGATGAACTCAGACTGGTGATGATCTCATGGACAGTTTTGTCAGTTACTGGTGCAAAGTGAGTTAGCTCTAAGTGTCTTGGTGGTTTTAGGGTAATTTTTTGCATTGTGGGATTTATAGCATTTTTAATGCCCTGAACTTTGTCATTAAAGAATAATGCAAACTCATTACACTTGGATGTGGAAATGAGTTCTAACGGCAGCTGAGCTGGAGGGTTTGTTAATCTGTTTACTGTGGCAAACAGGACACGCGAGTTGTTACTGCAGCTTCCAATTATTTCAGAAAAATATCTTTCCCTAGTTCTACATAAGATTAGGTTGTACATGTTCAGCTTTTCTTTGTAAATCTCTTTTTGAACCTGGAGCTTTGACTTGCGCCATTTCCGTTCGGCCCTGCGGCACTCCCTTTTCTGTGCCCTGACCGAATCATCATTTCTCCACGGCGCCTTCTGCTTATTTTTAACCATTTTAGCCTTTATAGGGGCGATGGTGTCCAGAACATTCAAAACACTAGATGTAACAGAGTTCAACAAATCATTTACATTAGAACATGAGACATTTTCAAAGTTTATCATTTCCATAAACAGTGCACCTGTGCCATCACTTATGTGTCTCCTCTGATTATTTATATATATATATATATATATATATATATATATTATATATATATATTTTTTTTTAATTTATTTATTTATTCAAGTGAGGTTTACACATGTAAAGTGTAAGAACATGTGTCACTATAAGCAGAGACAGGAGCATATCTGTCACTGCTGATGAGACAATGAGGCTTCTGCAACAGTCGTTCTTGGAATACTGACAATCAATCACATGTGCATGTGAAAAAATCACTTCTGTAACATCGCCATATCTTTTTATTAACTCTATTATGAGTCTTTCACTGAAAAAACTTGCCCCAAAACACCATTGCTATTCTAACTGCTTCATGGCATGATGGTCTGGGGTTCTATTCCTGGACCGAGTAGACTAGGACTGCATGCATCTCCTGCTGTCGTTAAGAGTATCAACACTAAATCAGAACTTAAGAGACCTCAATGATCCAAACTGTAAGAGTGATACTGTCAGACTTGTAAACAAGAGCAAGGAAAGTTTCAACTCCATCCTTTAGAGAAGGATCAATTTGAGCACAGGAGAGTAAAAAATCCAGCTGCAATTTTCATCGATTGGAAAAGACATCGGGCCGATATATGAAACATTTATAATGCTGGCCATCGGCTACAATTTTGTCATCAAGGCCAATTTTTGACCAGGCACTACTTGGGCAGCTGTAGCCAAGTAGAACCCATCGAAGGACCCTTCCTTCAAAGTTATGCGGCTTCCGCACAGCTCAGTAGAGCAGTGGAGGTCCAGGAGAAGGCTAGGCTCCATGTACATGTTTGTACAAAATGATAAGGGGTTTTCTTTTTATAATCCACTTCCTTTAAATGTTGCAGAGAAATCTCTAACTTACTTGAAAGCTGCATTACCTTTTAATAAGAGATGCACGGATAAAGAAGAAATTTGATTTGCACCTTGTTTTGGTTACTGCCTAGGGTGCCAGCTGCTGTTTGAGTGCTTCCTGCTGAGTGTGTGACCTGTCTGGCACACAGACTCCCCCTTCTGCTGTGCACTTCATACATGTCAGGACAGTGACTCAGTAGAGCATAACCCAATTCTGACAGCAGAGGTGTGAGTTTAACAGCCCAATTCCTGCCATGCACATCCAGGATTGAGCGTTGATTACATTTCAGACATTTGAATGAAAAAAGGTTGATATTTCCGGAAGACTAGCACAGAAGGGTGTCTTTTAAAGGTCCCATAACATGCAAAATCGACTTTTCAGAGCTTTTAACCTTCTTACATTGCTATTTGTGCTTCATATATGTACCCAGAGTGTTTTTTTGATTGATTCCCACAGTGTTTAGCTATAGTACAGACTATTTCCGTTCCTCGAATCTCCAAACTGACGGGCGGTGGGGCAAGACCGCGTCATAAGGGCAAGCACGTGTCATCATCCCCCCTCACCCTCCCCCCCCCTCTCCACCCCCTTCCCCCTCCCGCCTGCCGCCCCCTTCCCCCCGGCTCTGCGCTGCTGCAGTCTGCAGTGTCTCCCTACAAGCCCCAGAGTTTTTCTGCTTCGATTTACGACAAAACACGGCTCAAAGAGGCCCAAAACTTCATTAATGATATCGCACTCTTTACTATTATCACAATGGTGAAGGTTTATGTGGCAGTTGATGCAGCAACCGGGAAAATAAACGGCGAGAAGTTCTATCCGATAAACATAAGACTTTTATTTATAGAGAGAGAGAGAGAGAGAGATCTCTGTTCTGCGCACGCTGTAGAATAAACACCAGATTTATTTAGTCTCAAAGTAGTGTTGATCTGAAGTTCTATCGTTTCTCACTCACTCGTGCAGAGCGGCGCGGAGCGCACAGGTGTGGGGGACACACTACGTCACGGGTGGGCGGGGCACACACGCGCTCTGAGACTACGTCACGGATTGGGCGGGGGAGCCAGATCGCTCTTCGCAAGCGTGGGGGCGAATATCAAACCAAACCGTTTGCATTTCCAGGTTGGTGAGGGGGTCCAAGGTCTGGGTGATATTTCTTAATTATTATGTTAAGGGTGTTGCACAACCCTTATTATTATCAATTATACACTTAGGATAGACTACGAAACGTGAAAAAAGCACGTTATGGCACCTTTAAGAATGTCTCCATTCTTCTTCAAGTGTATTTGAGCATTAATTACAGCCAAATGAAAAACCAAAACATAATTTAATGCAGACTTCACTCGACACACTTGGCATGCTTCAAATCCTTGGAATTTTGCCTGGAAATTTAAGCATTCTTGTTATATTTGCTCTGGAAGATTGTCTCATATTGAAAGTGTCAAACAAACAAGCCAATCATATCTCATAAAGGGGGGCGGGAATGCTATTTAAAAAGCTTGATTTCTTTCTTTTTTTAAAGTGCATGGTATTTGGCTATTGTATGACCCATGCATTACAAAAAACAGATGGTTATTTTAACTGCTTAGAATCATGAGATCAGCAGGAAGGACAATAATAACCTTAAAAATACATATATTTTTGAGTTTGTTGCATTCTCTTGTTCTTCAGTCAAGTTTTCATGAGAAAGACTCTTGTTAGCTTCTTTGTGCCACTTTTCACAGCAGCGATATCACGCCTCGACATCAGGCAGAGGAAGTGATCACAACAGCAAGTGGCTGGAAGATTTTCCTTTTGTTGTGGATGTTTTAGGTTGATGAGGGAAACCAGAGTGCCCAAAAGCGTATACTGCAAAAACTATCTTTGCGTTTAGCCGTGTCTAAATTATGTTCCTCATTAGGCTACCCCAAATAAATTCTTTGTTTGCTGTAACCTGACCCAACGTTTTTCAAGTGGGTCGGTCGGTAGGTAAATTCATTTTTTTTTTTACTTTGAAGGCAAAAAAAAAAGATCCAAATTTTTGACTCGGAGTGACCGCCAGGGGTCAGGCTTCAACAGTTGATGAGGGAAAACGACTTGATCTTGATTTAAACCGGGTCGGTCGGGTTATGGCAAACAGACCTATTATTTTGCTCAAACTTAGACTAATTTCTCTGTGAATATGAGTTGGAAAAAACATGCACCATTTTGAAGCTTAACATACAGAGAACTCGTCTGAGCCAAGTAGTTCCTACTGTCCACTCTGTCCTTGATTTCTCTGTGTGAGATGATTTACCTGAGTTAGTCTTCCTCCACATCTGGCTCTGATCCTGTGCCTCCACCGAAGTCTTCTTCTACAGGGTGTCAAACGCTGTTAGCCCGTAAAAATCTATTAATTAGCCGCCTCGTTGTATAGGCCGCAGGTTTCAAAGCGTGTGAAATAAATTGCGGTTTATAGCCCAAATTTCACAGTACATAATAAGCCCTTTCACCAAATTCAAGCTGGAATACTTGGAATAAGTTGTGGAATATTTGATGAAGCATTTTCCCCTGAACTATAACTATATAAAAAGTAAGTACTACATGTACTACTCTACTCCATTTTGAGATATAGTTTTGACTTGGTCAGAACCTTGGAGATACTTGCTTTCGTTGTTGTTCTGCTTCGTGCTTTTGCCCTTAAATCCTATTACAAGTATCTCGTACACAGGTTGCCAGAAGGCTGATCCACCAGAGAGAATTTGTCATCCAAAGTCGTGGCCAGAACCATTTTTTCTCATACAAATAAAACAAGCCTGGAAAACACATGAACGGCCAAAAAGTAAAACAAATACATAATTCTCATTAACATTTTACATTTACCGGTAATCTCTCCCTCTAAGTCACTTGAGACTATAGCATTTGAAAAGAACACAAGGAAATGTATCCCAAATCACTGTTTTTAAATGCTGTCCTGTGCAAACCCACCTTAATGAGCTCATAACGGGGAGATTTAGCATGAGTGGGTTTGTGCATTTGTGTTGTCTACTCGTGTGTATATAACCTTAGCTTTTTATGAGCCGTTTGAGTTATACCCTTTAATAAGAAGCCATTGTGGGCTTTTGCACCTTGCTTTGGCTTGTCTCCAGGATAAAATTCCCCAGCTCTTCTGAGGCAGTGCAGTGATAAACGTGTCAGCTGAATATTACCCAACCAAAGAGAATTTACTCCCCTTTATAAATGTGCCTGTTTGTTAAGCCCTGTGCCTCGCCGTGACATTTGCGTTGGTTATTATTGCCACAGAGAGCCATTTGATTGACAGTTGTTAATTACATTTAATTTTTAAATTGTTCTTCCTTGTTTCTGAGTTACTAGTTTAAGAAATGCCTGTTCCCCAGAGCAGCTGTTTACAGAACGATGCACCCTCCGCAACCCACATTCTTAGCCCACATTTCCAGAACTCAGGAGACTTGCACTCGCTGTGGGGGTTTACCGGTTTGGATGTCTGGGCCACTTAATAGTGGTAAAACCTTCAATGATGGATGTTCACCGCACAAAAGCTCTTTGTGTAAAGTCCCACAGATTAATTATTTTACAGACCAACTGTGTGTGGGGTTGTGATTTGAAAGATATGGCCCTAATAGTTCAGGACAATATATATATTACAAAAGCAATACTAAACATGTGCAATACTGATGTAACCATGTGCAATACCATCATATTCATGTGCAATACTGAATCAACCATGTGCAATACCTGTAAATAAGAGTGTTCTGTTTTGTTTTTATAAGGTTTACTTACCTGCTAATAGTATTACCTAGTCTTGTGCCAGCTATTTTTACTTTATTTTATTTTTATTTTATTCTATTATCATTATTTTATTATTATTATAATAAAATATGCACAGCTAGTTTTTAGTTTAGATTTGAATATTGCCAGAGTAGAAGCCAGTCTCACATCTTCAGGAAGAATAGATACAAAAAACACACACCAAATTACCCCGATTCTCTGATTATTAATATTTTCCTGGGAATTAATAGGTCTCAGGAGTAAATATTACTTCAATTCCTGAGCTTCTTTTTTCACCCAGTCCTCCCCCTGGTACACAGGTTTTTTTTTTTTTTATTTCATTGCAAGTGGATTCAATCACTAAATTAAATGTAATCCAAGAGAAATGACTGTTGTAATTTGATTATTGTATTAAACCATGTAACTTGGATGAATGTGATACTGGCGTGACCACAGTGCGCACATCGGATGTTGCTCACAGTGGTCACAGTGATGGCTCAGGGAGTTTCTGTGTTTGCTCAGACACACGGAGAAATAGAGGAAACATTGCTGATTACTGCCACACCAGTTCTTAATAAGACAATCACTTCAATATTACACAGACCAAAAACATCCTCATGCAGAAAACACTTTTCACACCAACATTATGTGAATTGTCAACACTTATCCATGTATGCAGCCTTCAAAGTGGGCCCTCTGCCAGTCCCGTCTTTGACCCTTGTTTGGAAACCACAGTTATGTTATCTTGGGTTTCCATAAATAACTCTTTTCCTATTGATCTTATTCCGCCCTGCCCACTTTGACACAGATTGGCATTTCTGTTGCGTTGACAATGAGAGAAAGGTCTTTCTGCTTCAACAAGATGTAAGTAAATTGATTTGTGTAAAATGTTATATGTCCATTTGCAATAACAAGTCAACTCTGCGCGGATTCCCTGAGCGGTTTAAAAATTGTGAAGACTCCTGACTGTATGGTAAATGTTGCTTCCAATTGGGATTCAACAAAAATGTAACTCATACTATTATTTTTTTTTATTTTGCACTATTTTCTGACTAAATTTTGTGTATACACTATTTTTGTATGAGTACATTTTTAGGTTATGCTTATTCTGTATATTTTGCATTATTAATATTCATAGTTGCATGTTGTACCTTACAGCTGTTCCTAGTTTGTGAATTTTGTTCACTCATAATGGCAACCATTTTCTGATTCAGATTGTGATCCTACAATTGTATAATTTCATCAGTGAAGGTGGAAAATTGACCAAAAATAAAGTCTGGCTTATCTAGTGAATCTCGAACACTAGATTTTGGATTCCAAACTGTCTCCAGATTTTTTATTTTCTGCCATTTGAAGTTAATGAGTGCATTCAGCCTAATGCCGTTAATGTCACTCGCTGTGTGCGCTGTACATCGGCAGCGCCTGGCACCTTGCATTTGCCTATACTGCTCTTTGTGAAAATCTTTCTCAACACACGCACGCACACGCACACGCACACGCGCACGCACACACACACACACACTCACAGAAATCCAGCATGGCACAAACAGTTTTTTTAACAACACAACATGGTGACATCTGGAAGACAGCAGAGAAATCACATTACCATGACACCACAATCTGTTCTTTTTTTTCTCGTGATTCAGCTTCTATTATAGTTGACATAAAATAACGACACAAGGATAACTAACAAGATGGAAAATCTTCTTATGTGTACATTTTGATTGTAACATTTTGATTGTGTTAACATTAAATGTGTTGTTTATCATGTGTGTAATAGCAGTACAGTATGTGCTTAATGTCATTTTAATACCACATCCGCCCGTTATGGTCCCACCTGAGCTCAGATTTCCAATATTGCATCAGCTGTAGTCAGATTCCCTTGCCATATGTTAAAATATGCTAATCCAAAATTGAATTTACGTGGCACTTTCAGTCAGTGAGTTTAGCAAGAACAAAAATCATGAGGTAACCTTCTCTCCTCACTCACTTTTGCCAGCTTGGGATGAAATGCCGTTTTCATGACTCGATGTGCACATTCAGCAATCAAAACTGCCCCTACTGTGTTAGCTTGATTTTTTCCCCCCCCTTCACCATATCTTTAAACAGAAATTCCTGTGAGATTTAAAAAAAAAAATGCATTTTGTGGGACCTGAACCAACAGCAACTATACATACAGTATCATGAATTAACATAATACATACTTACTTGTTAGAGAACCACACAGTGAGGATGGTAAAATGCTGCTCATTGTAGAATGTCAAGAACATTTAGTTAATCAATAACCGTGATTATTCAGGTCACAATATAATAATTGTGATTATTTTAGAAGCAAAATTAAGTGGTTTTACTTCCATTTATAATTTAAATAAATATATCTAAATATAAAGTACTTTTTTCTACAGTCTGGCTGTTTTGTCACATTTACTGGTACTTTATTTTGTCATTCAGACAGGACAAATTCAATTTCCCAAATCTAATTACAAACTTGAGTGATCGTAAGTAAGAATAATTGTGTAAGGGGCAAGATAATGGCAGTTTATACTCCTTTTCATTTGCACAATTTAATGTAAAATAAATTACAGACATTTTCAATTGTATACTCATCCTAAATCAAATAAATAGTTCAAACAATAATTACAGTTACAGTAAACTTTGACATCATGACCTCCCTATTGCGGAGTGACCAAAACAAACTGCAACTGTAGAAACACCTCATGTTTTAAAGAGTGATACGCGTGCATTTTATGTGACTTATCTTTTATTGAGTTCAACCTTTTAGCTTGAACCTAGGCACAGATTTGCATGTGTGCCCGTTTCCCTCACTTCTTCAGTAAACGCTGGGCTGAGTGGGAAAAGCCTGGTTAACCTCAGTCAGGGCCCAGGGGGAAAGCACAGTGCTGCCTGCTCCGTGTCAGAGGCTTAATGATAGCTCACAGTCGGCTTCACTGTGCATGCGTGAGTGTGAGTGTGTGTGTGTGTGCATTAGTGAGAGTGTGTGCGTGTGTGTGTGTGTGTGTGTGCGTGTGCGTGTGCGTGCGGGCCCAGCGTGTGCCTGATTACAGATCTAAATGTGTGTCTCTCAGATCAAGGGTTAACTGCACAGGGCACGGTGACAAAGGCAGGTCTTGGGTCGACAAAAACACTGCCGGCTCCCACTGCTGTTACCATGGAGACGGTTCAACTACTCAAGCCATCAATATCAGCCTCATCTACATTCCCTGTGGTTTGAAAGTGCACATTTCTGATCAATTAGCAGCAAAAGTTACAATATATTGCTTTACGTCTATCAAAGCACATGGACAAAAAACGTTTTAGAAATAAACGTAATGTGCCACTTGCATGATTTAGAACTCAAGGAAGTTTATTTTTCTCAATGTTTGGGTTACATTCTTAATTTCTTATCTTAACTAGTATTTTTCCCTAAATAATTAAGCTATGTGAAGGTTGTTACTCTTCTAACCTGTACTAAACAGAAACAAACAGAGAGTGTGTTTTTGGTGCAAATAAGTTAGTGATTAATGAGGAAACCACTTGGCCACTTCTAAAATCAGTCGCTCAAAGCAGGACATGCTTTCAGATATCTCCAGAGTGAAAATTAAATGAGAACATTGTGGACATTTAATCAGATATTTAATTCGATTTGTAAGCTGTTTTTAAAAGTAAAATCTTTAGTTCAATCAAATCAAAGAAGACCATAATAAATGTGGTTATCAGGACACAGAGCTATCTTCTCTTCAGAAAATGGGTTTTACAGTTGACTCGGCACTGGCTGTTCCCAAGACTTTGAAGGATCCTTTTGCCTCTCAACTATTCTCAACTCACATTTTGCCCACAGTATTGTCTTGTTTTGTAATGAGCATGTTTAATTACTAAAAAGGCTTGACTTTTGAAAGAAAAAAGAAAGAAAAAAGTTGACTTTTAAGAAATGTAAGTTAACTAAATTGATATTAGGACTTCACTAAACTGAGAATAAGGCTCTAGTTGGAATCAAAAAATATTTTCTGTTCAGGTGTATTGTAAAAAAAACAAATAAAGAGTTGAGTCAAGAGCTTTTTCACTTTAAAACATGTGTTGGCACAAGTGCTTGCTTAATAAAGTTGAGTGAGTTGTATCCAAATCTTTGAGCACAAATGGAGTTGTCGACCACATTCAACATTACACAACAGAAGAAGAACATTAAACGTGATGTCTTAAAATTCAGTGTATGAAAACACAAGTTTTGATATTAAGTTTGTTAAAATTCATTGTTTAAAGGTCAGTGTAAGAAAATTACCTTTCAGTGGAAACATTTCCAGTGTCTCAAAGCACTCAGGCCCTGTTCCCCATGAACAGACTACTGCTACTGCTACTTCATACTTTCTGCTTTACTTTTAAAATTTGTTAAAAAATACTTATTGTTATTAATACAAATGACTGACATTTCATTTTTATTCATATTAATATATTTATGAATGTTTAGTTCAAAGCTTGACTGATGTATTATGACTGACTGAATACATTTGCTTTACCTTGAAAATACAATAGTTTGGTACAAAACTTTCCCACTTCTGACAGCAACTACTTTTGGCCAAACTGTACCATTCTCTAAATGTATCAATCAAGCCCCTGTAAACTGTGCATAGCAGAGTGTGAGTGTCAATTATGCCTGTTTGTACATGTGTAGCATTTGAACGCATCATTGTTTTTGCCACTGACAGTGTTGGTGGGAGGCTCGACGTGGGACCTGCCCCTCCCCCGGTTCTTTATCACTTATAGGACTTTTCAGAGAACATGCCATAGTCTACTGTGCAGCGCTTGCCAGACCTCCTCCTTTATGCCTCTATGTTTTACCATTGTCCTATTTGTCTTATTATCAACTTACTGGAATGCACAGATCAACATGATCTGGCCCAACCAAACAAATTAAATTCAAATTCAAATGGCTGCACTCTATTATTGAACTAGTGTTAGTGTTTGGGACACTGTGGGTTGCACCAACAAAAGTTAAAGAATGTGCTTACAAGTGGGTTGTTTGGGATGTCAAAATAAAGTACAAACAATATATCCGTCTACAAATAATAATCAATGTTCACTTATTTTTTTCAATGTTGTTCAACATTTCTCTTGGTTTAACTGTTTTTCTTTGAGCAACATGAACATTACACACATGGAGTAATCAATTTTCATATCTGCCTCATCTGTTTTTGCAACACAAATCTCACACACACACACACACACACGCACGCGCGCACGCATGCACACACGCACGCACGCACGCACGCACGCACACACACACACACACATACACACACACACACACACACACACACACACAGCCATTACACAACAGTCGACAAACAATTCTATTTGCCTTCCCTCAGACGCAACTCCCCAGTTCGCAGCATTAAAGGCAGAGCGATTATTTCCTCGATTTTCTAGGGAAATGGATTTTATATCAGTGTGTTTGTAAATCAGACCTCCATTTCCGAGAAAGCGTGGGGTATTACTCTTATCTCCTTGACTGTATTTGTAAAAGCACAATAATATAGGTTACAAGTTCTCCGATTTCCCACCTGCCCGCCGCAGAACAAAATGCGTTCCTGTTTCAGTGGCGCTGTATCTCCAGTGGAATAAATCAATTAAAGAGCAAAAGCAGAATAAAGAAAGTCCATGTTTTGAGACACTTCTGTTGCAAAAACGATTTTTCAGCGTTGTTCCCAGGTCTGCTGTGATTGGTTATCACTTTTGTTGAAAGTGACCAGAGGAATGCTGTGTTGGCAATAGACAGATAATCTCACATCGTTTTATTGACTGCACTGCTAAATACAGTCACTTTCACATGGCTTTGCCTGGATAAGAAACTTCTTATAGGTTGATCTTATTTAGTGGATAAAAGCTATGATTGTGAAATTGTGAGATTATAACATAAAAGATATCTGTCTGAAAGTCAAGTTTATTTAAAAAGCACATTTAAAAACACCACAATGCCCCAATGTGCTGTACAGAGGCAATACAAAATACAATAAAACATACAAGACATGCAAAAACAAGTTAAGATAACACTATAAAAATGTTCTGCTCAGCTTGTGTTAAAAGCCTATGCAAACAAAAAGGTTTTTAATGAAGATATAGAAAATATTCCGAGATTGGGCTGTTCTAATGCCCAGACGTAGACTATTCCGGAGTCTGGGACCTGCTACTGCTAAAGCACGGTCCCCCTGGTAAAATAGATACTCTGTATCTATATGTATTTACTGTATGTACCCTGCGATCATTACAACGGTGCATCAAATTTATAGATATTTCTGGCTAATGGCCACCGGGGGGCACTCTAGCAGGAAGCGCAAGCGTTTGACACAATGTAGAAGAAGACGTCAGTGGATTGTGTTTTCTATATTTTAAGCTTCAAAACGCTGTGTGTTTTATTACAATCAGACTCATATTCACAGAGAAATTAGTCTAATGAGGAAATTAATCTACACACGGCTAAAGGACACAGAGCGCGGACATGCCATATATGGCGGTCTGCAGTTTTGAACCTGCCGCATTGAAATGAGACTTTCTTGGCCCGACCTGACTCACGAGTCAAAAGACTACCCGTGCATTACTACCGTGGAACATTTTTCTGTGTAAATATCTCATGTTACAACGTAACACTCACTCGCTAAGCACAAGCTCAGGAGCAGATGAACCACATGTGAAGACACAGACACAGATTAATCAGCTCACACAGAGTAATCGAGGACAGAGGGGACAGTAGGGACAGCTGTGATGTGTTCTTTGTATGTTAAACATCAAAATATTGTGTGTTTTATTACAATCCAACTCATATTCACTGAGAAATCAGTCAAATTAGAGCCGTGGCGCAGCAGACTGCAGATGCACCACGAGACCCCCAGTTTAACAGACGCATTACTACCGTGTAGTATATGTGTAAATATCTCATGTCACAACGTGGACACCTGCGGTTTATTGTTAGGTTTGGTGTATTTACAATTTATATTTCCTTCATAAATTTCGTTTGCGCTGCTTTTATTCATGAGCGTTGTACGGTAAACATCCTTGGTAGAGTGGGCGGACCCACTGACCCACAGGTTGGCAGTGCGATTGCAGTTTCCCCAGGGGAATATTGCTGTTGTGTCCTTGGGCAAGGCACTTAACCTCGCCCTTGGTGTCTGCATACACTGGTGTATGAATGTCTGTGTGAATGGGTGAGTGGTTCCTTGATGTAAAGTACTTTGAGTGCCTTGAGGGTAAAAAGCGCTGTATAAATGTGACCATTTACCATTTTATGAGACTGGATGTAGATTGCTTGTTTGTTCATGCATCATGGAGGAAATGGTGTTTCACAAATCACTGCCACAGAAAACTATTCTCCATAGCCTTTTCTTTTTGGTTCATCACAGATTTTGGTGAAAGCTGTATCGATGCGAGCAAGGAACATAGATTCAGGAAGAGAAGGCAGGCACTGATTGAAATCGATGAGGATGACGAGGACTAAGGTAGTCTGATTGAAATCTGCAGATCTTAAGTCATTTATGAGCTCTGCAAAACCAAATGTGATTACCCACACCTCCTTGGACTCCATGCACCCCCCTCCACTTCTCGCTTTTCATTCTTCACTGGATCTGTCACTCAGGCCTGAAATATTCATGTCCGCCTCTGAAAAATGGATGCATCTGCCGAAAGGAGCAGAAGTTGAGGAGGGGAAAGTTAGTTGTTGCGATAGATACTCGTTCATGATGAAAGTGACAGAGGGCGTAGAGTCAAGCCATCGCTTCCGGGCCATCCCGATGACTTGCCTGTGTTGATGGAACAGATTAGCATGTATGTGTCTCTGCGCTCATATTCTTTGGCTGTGGATATGCAGTCACAGTCTTACATAATATCAGTTGACCTATAAAGTAAAAGTAGACTCTAATGCTATCTCTACAGAGGTCACACATAACCTACAGGTTGCCATTATTATTATTATTATTGTATATACATATTTTTTTAACAACAAAGAAAATCTCAACAATTAGAGATAAACTAAAATTACTATTAGTATGGAACAAGCCCAAGCTGTTAAACTACTGTCCCATATAAAAGTATCGCTAGAAATGTTCACTCCTGTTGATCAGGCAGAGATAACTGCAGCCATTGTGTCCGAGGCCCGAGTCCAAGCAAACTCCTCAAAGAAATTCTCCCCCTAATTATAGATACATTCTTATTCACTAGTACTGACCACGCCACAACAATGGAATATGAGAGAATATTTATTGATACTAGATAAATTAGATACATTGGAGTTGGCTGGGTAGAGACTCAGAATGGGGTCTTCGTCTTCGGTGATCAGCCCACTCGATTCAGAACCCCCACTTTCCTTTAGCTGTGTTAAGGTGAAGACGAAAGAGATGTGGGGTGGAAGGGTGGAAGGGTGGGGTCGAGAGAGCAGAGACAACCAGCGATGCTCGGAGAGGTCTGTATAAATAGGGCTTCTGGGTGTGGTTAAAGAGTGGAGGAGTGGTTGCGGGTGGAGGAGAAGGAGGTTGAGGCGTGGTCTACCTTCTGAACCTGAACCTCAATGAGTGATAATCATTAACTACATATATATAATAAATACTTCATTAGAAAGCATGTATGTCCCACAGTCCTTCAAATATGCACTCACTCAAATAATATTGATTGATTGATCCTGACCTGTTGGCAAACCATAGACCTATTTCAGATCTTCCCTTTGTCTCTTCTCCTGGTGGTCTCAAGAGCCCCTAAAAGCACAGTAGCAGGTAGAGCGTTCAGCCTCTCCTTTTTGTATTTTTTCCTTAATGAGCAGGCTGGTCTAAGCACAGGGAATGCTGGGACAGTTATCCATTTGCTAAATTCCTGTGAAAATTGTCGCCCATTGAGGCATGGTCTTTTGATTTTGGGAATTACAAAAACAAATTGAATTGGCTGTGTTCCAATCAATGCACTGTTTATAGTAAAATAATGGGCCTTCATCAAATGGCTTCTCTTGTATATTTCTCTCTCTCTCTCTCTCTCTCTCTGATCTTTCTATTTAATTGGCTGCAGACTTTCCCAGCTCCATCTCCACAAAGTACATTTTCTATTGATCCCTCTGCCTTGCTTTCACAGTGTGCTTCCCATAGTTATCCCATCCACTCTTTGTGTCTCAATCAGCTATCAGCCCCTCTCTC
The DNA here is from genome assembly GCF_026437365.1 of Eucyclogobius newberryi. Classification (NCBI taxonomy): domain Eukaryota; kingdom Metazoa; phylum Chordata; class Actinopteri; order Gobiiformes; family Gobiidae; genus Eucyclogobius; species Eucyclogobius newberryi. Next base: position 30,107,888 of record NW_027315801.1, on the reverse strand, counting down.
CCTCTTAAGAGGCACTCTTTATGTAGCGACAGCTTTTGGTTAATTTAAACATCCCGTATTGCTTTTTGTATTTTTACATTATTTTGTGTTTGTGTCTAATTGATTCTAAAGCTGCATCATTTCAACATGCACACGCTGTATGTTCCACAAGTCTTCACCAATACCTAAAATGGGTAGACTTATGCTCATTGTTAAAAAAAAAAAAGTCACACACTTGACAGCTTCCACTGTGGACCATTGCCCACAATCAGTGAGGCAGCTTGACAGACACATGGCATTTTGCTCCAATGGCCACTCCAGCTATCGTTATTCACAAAGGCAAGGCGGGTTGAGTATCTTGCCAAACGACACTAATGCTGTTTCTCTATATTTCAGAAACGATTAAGATATGTGCTTAACATTCAAACACACTTCTTCGGCTTACTAGAAAATACTCTATGTGATCACCTGTTGATATGGCAACAGCTCCATAAAAAGAAGTCTCCCACCACTCGATTCACTTAACCTGAGATGACCACTCATGTCCGAGGTGATGGGCACACATGTATGACTTTGATGTGCTCGAGTCTCCACCAAAGACCACTGCAACAACCTCGCAACAGCGCCAACGCATCTGGAACAAGAAGTCGGCTCATATTCTCGCTGCTTCTCTCGGACAGATGCTTGAATCTACATGAATGTGCACTTGTACTAGCGTCCCACAGGTTGCTATTGCACAATAACATTGTTTCCAGCACACTAGGCTATTAATCATAGATGAACTCCAGCATCACTGACAAATCAGCCTAATCCGGCCAGGAAGGGAGTGAGCGTATACACAAGCATCGACAGAAAGACACACATGCCCCATACACACTTGCACATCTTATCAGGCTAATCTCACAGGAACAAGCATGCTCAGACTGGTAAATAGAGAATTAATGCAGAGCAGGGGACTCTCCTCTTTCTCGTCCTGTCTCAGTCTTTGCTTATCTGACGGTCTTATGTAGCTCTCGCTCCAGATTTCTTTTGCAGAGAAACAACAAAACAACATCTGCACTGCAGTCTGCAAACATGCTGCTGAAACATGTATAGCAAACCAATGGTCACAATGACAAAACATAATCTTTACTACACAACAAGACAGGCCTGACACATGAGTAGAATTGGAATGCCATATTCTAACAAATGTGTAATAGAAACACAACTTGTGTTATCAGTTATTGCTTTGTAATAAAGCTGTAGCAGGTTTTACCACGCTGCATTCATTTGTTGCGATCATAGCTGATGGAAAAATGGGCTCTTTGTGAAGCTTTGGCATCTGATTTACTCAAATTATATGTGGCAACAAGCTATGCACAGAAGAACATCCAGCATGGATTTTGGGCTAAATATAAAGAGGAGTAAAGCTTCTGTTTGGAGGTATTGACTGATATGACTAAAAATGTTTGTTTTGGGCTTTTTGAGCATTTTTTATTCAAGCGTTCTATGGGTTATATATATGGGTTTTAAACTAGAGAAATACCAAGGCCTCAGAGAGGAGCTGGAGAAGGCCTGGAGCGTGAAGGTATCAGTGGTGCCATGTGTCTACATACCATGGGTAGTACTTGTGTGTCTACATACCATGGGTAGTACTTGTGTGTCTACATACCATGGGTAGTACTTGTGTGTCTACATACCATAGGTAGTACTTGTGTGTCTACATACCATGGGTAGTACTTGTGTGTCTACATACCATGGGTAGTACTTGTGTGTCTACATACCATGGGTAGTACTTGTGTGTCTACATACCATGGGTAGTACTTGTGTGTCTACATACCATGGGTAGTACTTGTGTGTCTACATACCATAGGTAGTACTTGTGTGTCTACATACCATGGGTAGTACTTGTGTGTCTACATACCATGGGTAGTACTTGTGTGTCTACATACCATGGGTAGTACTTGTGTGTCTACATACCATAGGTAGTACTTGTGTGTCTACATACCATGGGTAGTACTTGTGTGTCTACATACCATGGGTAGTACTTGTGTGTCTACATACCATGGGTAGTACTTGTGTGTTTACATACCATGGGTAGTACTTGTGTGTCTACATACCATGGGTAGTACTTGTGTGTCTACATACCATGGGTAGTACTTGTGTGTCTACATACCATGGGTAGTACTTGTGTGTCTACATACCATGGGTAGTACTTGTGTGTCTACATACCATAGGTAGTACTTGTGTGTCTACATACCATAGGTAGTACTTGTGTGTCTACATACCATGGGTAGTACTTGTGTGTCTACATACCATAGGTAGTACTTGTGTGTCTACATACCATAGGTAGTACTTGTGTGTCTACATACCATGGGTAGTACTTGTGTGTCTACATACCATGGGTAGTACAGGTAACAACACTGACCCCAAACATAAACATACATTGTTTTATACCTGGCTGACAATTCATTCCATTTCCTGGCTTTCCTTCTGCACCATTTCTTTGGTTCTTTAGTTTTTCAGGCATAAGCATTTCAAGACAACACTTCTGAGTCGCAGATCCTTGACCTTCAGATCCATCATTTGTTCTTTTATTAAAACAGTGAAACAGTTGTGGAACCAGAAGACGTCCTATTCAAACTAGTGGAATTCTGAGGGAAGTAACTGCCTATAATGTTTTTTGCCATGCTGCCCGATGGCCAAGTGGTTTAGGTGGCAGCACATATGCCAGGCTCCACGTGCAGCCGGCCACAGTGGTATGAGATTGAATCTTGGATTGGGCAATTTACTGCATGTCCTCCCTTCTCTTTCATCCCCATTTCACACTAAACTAAAACTGTTCCATTTAAAAAGTAGAACTTATCAAATCGCACTTAAATTTGAAAATCTTTTCAAAATCGTAACATAGAAATTGAATATATACAGAAAAGTGAGGAACACCAAAAATCTACCAAAGTAGAGTAAACAGACAAAATGACTGCTCTGTGAGTTCTGGTGCTAGAGCGGTGCGCTAGAGCATCGCCGAAGCTAACGGTTTAAAATGCATGTTAAAGTCAACTGAAGAATTTTAAACTAAAAAGTGAATGACCCAAAAATAAGTGAAAAATTGCCGCTATATTCAACATTTTTAAAGCTGTAGGTGCGCTTTTAGCCGAACAAGAGCAGTTTTTTAAATACATTGCACATTACATGACAAAACGTGGTTTCTGGGTCACAGAGGATTTTTGCTGCAGTACAATGGACTGGCCACTGGGGTCGACAGCGCCGGGTTTAAGCTAGTAGTACCTATCCAGATATTTGAATAGATCCATGGTTGACAGTCCCAGCTAACAGGAAGGCGGAAGTGGCAGACACGAAAGAGGCTTTTTAGTAGAAATGTGCACCATCTGCCGGCGTGATGGGCACATCAGTAACTGAGCTTCTTCAATCAAAAAAAATTGCCACAATAAAACGTATTCGACAGAATAAAAGGGTCAAGTCCAGAAATAAATTCAAAAAGAGCTGAAAGAAATGCTAAAGCCAGAGGGCATTAGAGTGGGGTGGAAGTGCTCTCAGCTTTGCCAGAAAGCCCCCTTGTGTCTATGTGCGGAGTGACCGCTCTGATGTCCCACACCTTACTCCTTACACCTTATATTAGCCCTACACACATAACACCCAGACAAATCAGGAAAATTCCCTTTATAGATCATTTTCATTTCATTGAACTCAAGCGCATCCTCCCGCGGCCTTGGCTCCTGTCTGCAGTGGCAAAGCAGGGTTCTCTGCTCCTTTGAAACAGCGTGGCTGTAAAGCACGTACAGTACCGTGTACTCTTCCCACACACCACATCTGGGCACAATAAGGAAACTTCCTTCTACTCATCTGCTTCATCAAGTGTGGGAAATGTTCTCTGCTCCTCGCCGGCAGGCCCCTCGTCCTTCCTCCTCTGCTTGTTGACCGGTCCTTCCTATTGTGAGCTTCCCTAAGCCCAGCCCGGGTTTACAGGGGTGCAAAAGGGTGCATTGCAACCTCATTTAAAAGTGTTTGCACCCTCATTTCAGGTGTGTTAAATAATGACACTTAATGAAAGCGTATCATCTTTGAACCCCTTTGAAACTCGGTTGTATCTTCAGTCAGTTTGGCCTGGACCTGGACCTGCCCCAGGCTCGACTGAATCCTGTCACCTTCACCGTCTGCCCATTTGACCAAGTCAGCTATCTGTGTCGACCGACCGTTAATGTTCAGGGGCAGGACGAGGTATCACCTAATCATTTTGTCCCACTATCCACAAAGTCTATTTTTAAGTACTGCAGCCTTACATGAAACAAAATAAAACATACACTTTGAAAACAAGAAAGCTGTTTAATAAAAATATACGCACATAAAATTGTGGGTGAGTGGTTGTAAACACCCAAAGAACCCCCGTGACATTTATATGCCTGCTGACCTGTCCATTTCCACACTTATGAATTCCAAATAGGGCTTTTACAGCTGCTTCCTGGAGCAATGTCTTAAACACTCGCATATCTCACTGACCTGTTGGCACACACAATGACATGCTGTCCCCCTAATGTCCACCGCTGTCCCAGGCCCTTCTCCCTAGGCTCTCTGCCTGCTGCTTTGTACACTGACAGATATACTGCTCCTGGCTGCCCTACAGGCCTCTGGGGAAATGAGATACAAATGCCACAATATCTCTTGTATCACTGCCCAAAAGCTGTGCTGTGGCCTGAAGCAATAACACATCAACTAGTAGAGCAGGGGTAACACAGCACAAACGAGAGAGGCTATTGTGGTTTGAAAAGTATGCTGTAATTAGTTGTCATACAAGGCTAACTCTTGCACTTATTATGGTACAATGTGTTTGACTTTGTCTGGCCTCAA
>NW_027315801.1:30095564-30098064 GCF_026437365.1 Eucyclogobius newberryi | reverse complement strand
ATGTTCCATAGAGAGTCAATATTTATGTGTCTTATTACACCAGTATTACATCTTACATTTTAAAATTAATTTTGCGATGACAAAATGTATTCATCTTGAGGGTTCATCCATTTAAAGTCTTTTTTCCTCCATCTTTCCTTTCATCGTGGTCCATTTTTACAGACTAAAGTTGTTCCTGTTACAGTGCTATTCTGACTTCTTCACAACAACAGGGACTTCACAGTTTCAGTCCTCACGCAAACTCTTGTAGCTTCTGTTGGGTGACGAAGACCAGTCCCAATAACACTATGTTACAATAATGACCCGCAGCGCACAATTGACACCACACGTTCACTGTGAAAGAACGTCTTTGAGCATATCTGGTACAACAGGCGTTTGCGTCAGTCACAACCATGAGGCATGTTTGACTTCTGAGGAAGAATTGCAGAATAAATAGATTTTGCCTGGACTAAAATGAACCCTAATTGGGAGCACATGCAAATGGCTGGACCTTTTGTGAACCTAACCCTCTGTAGTTTTGTATTCTGATTTATGTCTCATTCATTTTAATCATAAGTAGGAACAAGCTCTGCACAGAGGAAAATCTAATTTAAAATGTTGCCTGGATTTTCTATGTTAAATGTATGAGTATAACTGGAGTCTAGAGGGATGGTCTGATTCACACTTTTTGTTTAAAGCTGAAGTTAAATTCACACAAAAAAGATTTAGCGACTTGTAACACACTTAAAAACAAACTGGCCCTGATTTTTCCCAGAATTATTGATTTGTTTGGAAATAAGTGGGTTAAATTTTTTATTTTTAAGTATAACATATTTAGCAGCTTGAGAGTTTGCTCTTATCAGATGATGGACAACCTGGAATAAATAATGAAAAATTCCACCAACATCCAACTCACGGAACGTCTTCATGACAAGAAGTGACATTTTAGATATTATCAAGGTGAAGGAGTTGCCTGGACAGGGCCTGGAAACACGAGACAACAGAAGATAAGATAAGATGAGATAAAATATTCCTTTATTGTCCACACATGGGGAAATTTCAGTGTTACAACGCAGTAGATACAGAGGGAAAGGACAGATAACTTATAGGACGTTTGATAGAAGAACTCTTATTAACAAAACTCCTCTCATATCTTAATAGGGAATGGAGGAAAAAAATGATAAATAAATAAAATAAAATAAAAGATAAAGATAAAGATAAAATAATAATAAAATGAAATAAAATAAAATACAATAAAACAATAATAAAATAAAATACAATACAATAAAGTAAAAATAGCTAGCATAAGACTAAATAATACGAATACTAATGGTAAACACTCTTACATCAGTTGAATATGGCCTAGAAGTGACTTTGATGAAGCTTCCATGTAATTGGGGACATTTTCTATAGATTTTCACACCTTGGATGCCAAAGAGATTGATCTATTAACCAGCCACTTACGTATTGTATTGTATGTATCAAGATGGTTTTACTATTTTGATTTTATTGTTTTAGCAAGAATACATACAGTATGTAAAACAAAAAAACAAAAAAGTATCCACATTTTTTACCCCAAGGATTACCTATAACATCACCATAGCCTCATCCAAGTAGACTACGGCTGTGCTGCCCACATACAAGGTGAGTGGAAACATTAATGCAAGTCCACTCGCTGTTTCCTGTTTCCCCCACAGATGTCCAACCCACATTGTTGCTATTTTTGACTGTCTGGTTCCTGGTCTTGTTATTTGACATCCATTCAAGTTGACTCCTTCCATTTACATTCTGGAAAACATGCGCAAAAAAGAAACTAGCTCATCTGGCCTCATTCGGTCCAGCAGAGCAAAGAGTAGAGTGTAGAGGGGGGTGAGAGAGGGGCACCGTGACAGACAGATGGCACAGGAAATGTTTGAAAGCACTGGAAACAACTAAAACTATTTTCATCGTCTGTAACGTCACTCACTGGCCTCCCCACGCACACTTTGAAACATTTATACAACCCGGCCTGTCTGCTGATGGCGCTCATGCTGAATAATTTACCAGCGGAAATGCAAGAACAATCTAATTGAGGAAAAATGGAACCCTACAGAGATGTGCTCTATTGCAGTGAATTGAGTTTTGGGTTAAATGGTCAGACCTTGTTTTTCAGTTAAAGCTTAAATAAAATGAATGCGTAAAGTTAATTTAAAAAAAACACAATCTCACACAATTTGTAGTTATCTCTTAGGGGGTGCGAAGAGCGCCATTTAAAACATGCACAAATGATTCCTGTCATGATTTGGAGGTCCCATGTTCTCCCAATATCATGACTTGGGTATAACTTATTTAATCTTGGAATGTGTTTCTACAATATTTTCACATTTAATTATCTTCCCCTTTTTGTACTTGCCTACTTATGGGGGTTGCCAACCTCTTTTAAATATTTTCTCCAATTAATTACTCTCAAAATGTGCACTCTCCTGACTACATATGCATATTCTGTAAATAAGAGTGTTCTGTTTTGTTTTTATTCGGTTTA
>NW_027315801.1:30030564-30090564 GCF_026437365.1 Eucyclogobius newberryi | reverse complement strand
GGACTGATCCATCTGTGTCAGGTGTCAAGTTTGTCCTTTAGAGCTTGAGTCATATACAACCCAGAAACAAGGTTTGACCAGTAACGAGTATCAGTATCAGTATCGGTATCTAAAAAATTCAATTCAGTTTACTGACATTGGCACCAACATAACAGGCAGCTAATAGTAGCACTACAACATTATACTGTATTATGCAGGCTCCATTTACTCAATAACCTCCAAAACAATAGCAGTTTATGTGTAGTGGGTCCATTCTTTCTTTCCCCTCAGTGACAGTCATGTTCCTCTGCGACTATGTTTAGCACAGCTTTCCTCTTGAGCTTTGCATTGAGAACAGACTTGCAACCATAATTATGCAGAAGAGGTCATTAGCTTCATAAACAACAACACAAAGGCACAGTTTTCTTGCTTTTCCCTTTGTATGCGACTTCCCAAGCTATTACTTCTCACTTTTTATCCTTTTCCAGATTAGCACCAAAGAGATTTTCAGTCATCGGAATTTGCCAGAAGTTTCCTGTTAGGAGGAGTATACATTGACACAATAAACAGCTGTTGGTCCGGTGAGAGAACCGAATGGGCGTAATGAGAAGACGATGACCCAGATCCAGTTTTAGCTTGATGCTGAGCTCGCTCCACAAACTCATCTGGCATTAACAATCAGCGACAGCAAGTCTCATTAATAGCACTGTTGTCACGAGAAAGCATGTGGTGGCGAGTGGGACATATCTAAATCAATCAATGTTACGGGCCAAGTCTAATAGTCCCTCTGCCCTAGACGCAAATATCAGTACCCCATTCCCCCTTATTGTTGCCAAGTCACTTAAGCTCTTTGTTACTTTGTTGGCTGCCTCACATCCTCTGAGCCTGATCTAAATGTCAACAACTGAATATTCATGGCAGCACCTCTCCTCCAGTCACGGCTCCAAATCTCATCCCATGACTTATATCTGCATCCCTCAACACTCTGATTAACAGCATATTTGAATATTACCAATTACCAATATTAGAAGTAATTTCCTGTTTTTGGATCCACACCCAGTCTCATGCATTTTTGATGCCCAATTTGCATTGTACAGGCTGTTCAGAAAGCTTAACCTCATGCAAAGCAGCCAGTTCGGATGGTGTCTCCCCTGACTGCTGTCTCTCACTGACATTTTAACACATCCCTGGAGCCATGCCATGCCCCGGCTTTGTTCAAACTGTACCGAGAAACCTAAATGACTAAAGGCCTGTGGTGTAGACTCCTATAGTCATGAAGTAATTTGAGCACCTGGTCCTGTTGGACCTCATGTTCGTCACTTTCACCTTCATCGACTCCCTGCAGTTTGCCTATAGAGCCAGCAGGTCTTTAGACAATGCTGTCAACCTGGCCCTTCACTTCATCCTGCGGCATCTGGACTTCTTGGGAATATGGACTTAAGCTTTGCATTCAACACCATTCACCCATGTACAGGCGCAACTGGGGAAGAATGGCTCGGATCCTAAGCACAGGGACTCCACAGGGTTGTGTACTTTCTCTTCTGTTCTTCTTCCTGTACACCAACTGCTGCACCTCCAGCCACAACTCTGTAAAATGGATAAAGCTTGTGGACAACAACACCATCATCTGGCTCATCTTGGACAACGATGAGTCTGCCTACAAGAGGGAAGTGGCTGGTGTCCTCATACTGTCAGCTCAACACACAAAAGACAGTGGAGATGAGCGTAGACTTCAGGAAAGTCACAGCATTCTAAGCTGTATTCATAACATTAGTTTCCCCCTCATAGTGTGGTTTACAAAATGCCCAGCATTGCTTTGTTAGGGCTACTAACAGTGCTAACAGTGTAAGTTATCCCAGGCGCTGACACAGCACAGCCACATGAAGCTGGGGACTTGGTGGTTTATTGCTGAGCTATACCAGAGCCTAAGGGGTGCTGTTAGCTTTAGAGCTACTACACTTCCCCATGACCTGCAGCCGATGTTGGCCTGACAAAGTGATAAAACCTTCTAATTTACAGCTCACATATATAAATCAACACTCAAAATACAATCATGAATGAATAATAAATAAAGCATATCGTCATACCGTCTAAGGCTTTGATCAGTGACAATCAGTTATCAACAAAACACAAATACTATAGTTACATAGAGGTAGAAATGTGGGACATGTTAAGTTTAAGTTTAAATTTATGTTTAAACATCTAAATAAAGTTAATTTTGGTTTGTATTAAACAACACAGAAGTAAATTAAAACAAATTGGCAAAGCTTCCTTGTGGTAAACTCAAAGAGATCTCTGTCTCCGCAACCCACTTCTGGACTAAAAATTAGAACTCATTTTGTCAACTAATCAAAATAAAGTAGAGCAATGTTATTTCCCCCCCACAAGGTAGAAATAGCCTCATATTTTTAGTGCGTGCAGACACTGGTATAGAAGGAGACTGTAAACATCTCATTAAAGCGAGCAGGTGTTCACATCCTGTGTCTCTGGAGCCTTCGCTGACCACAAAGATACAGCAAATGTGTGGGCCGGCTTTGAAAGGCTCCGTTTGTGTGGTGTCAGAAGCTACAGGTCAGCGTAAACAAACATTTAAAGAAAAAAATTCAGAGCTGTCTATTTCTAAGACGTGAAGACAATATGCTGTTGGCAGTATTATTTGCTGAGAGAAAAAAAAACATCCAACAAAAGTAATGTAGACGCAGTTTCACAATGACAAATCTGTCCAAATAATTTCCTGTTCACAACACAAATGAGGCTTGGTCTTATCTAGCGTCATCCACCTCTATCACAATCACAGCGGCTCTTATTTAACTTCACACTGGGCTCGTTGGGAATACGGGAATAGCTCCTCTTTTTCATGGCCCCATTGACATGATTGGCAGAGTGGAGCTGGGGTTATCGGGCGGGCCCTGTGTGTGTGCATGCATATCAGGAGGAATAGTGACAGGTTAGGACTGCCATGTAAAGAACCCCTTGGGCCTGTGCTGCTTATCAGGGCCGCACACATCGTCTTTCTCATTCTTTCTTGAATGTTATCACCTCATCTGCACAAAGACACACATACTGGCCCGAGGTATACGCTATGTTGATGTGCTGAGTTCATTTGTAACCTGCTCTGATGTCTGCTCTCGCGACAGGAGTTGTATTATTTTTAGGCCAAAAATAATTAATTTTAATTAATTATTAACTTAATTTCAGTTTGAATTCTCTGCATACGAAGAAAGGAAAATGTTCTGTGGATATGTATGGCACAATACATTAAGAATGGTCCTGACAATATTGACAGAGATATTTGATTTCCGCATCAATCATCACAGCCTTGAGTTCATGGATGAAAAAGTTTTATCCGTGATGTTTTGTTTTGAAGTTTTTCCTTGCCAAGGAGTAGGGTCTAAGGACAGGTGATGTTGGGACATTTGCTAACTTCTTATGAACATTGTTTCATCTGTTGCTGTGATTTTGGGTGCTACAAAAATAAACTGAATTGAAAAATGTTATTAACAATGTAAAGTCTGAAGTCTGTGTCACTCAATGAAGACCTAGTCAATGAAAGGTACCTATTTTTTCCTGATTTTATGGAAGGAAGATCATGACTGCACGCTGTCTTTATTTTTGACTTGCATATATAACATATCGGTAGTGACTAGTTTGTTTTATACACTCCAGCAACAGACATTTAATATCACATGGGCTCCTCACCTTACTCCTCAGTCCAAAAAACATTAAAACATGCCTAAAGTTGAAATTGGCTCATGCGAGGAGGTTTAAATAGCTTTGTATCTAATATACATTTTGTCATAGATGATTAATAGATCAGAATCCAGAAAGCTTGCAGAGGACCATTAGGTTTAAACCTGCTCTTTATCTTCATCACTGTATTTTGAAAGACATTGTGATTACATTTAGAACTTAAACAAATACGCCTAAAAAGCCAAAATGTCTATGTAAGATTGTTTTGAGATGTGACAGACACTGGTTGGTTACTCCACCTATCAATCAGCAAATTCATTGTATGTAAAAGAGTTTGTCATGGCTGACCAGGCTAGTGTTTGTGTAAAACAATGTGCCCATGGGACTAATGCATAACAACTCAGAACATGCACTCGATAAACTCCTCCACCGAAGATAGTCCAGCACAAAATCTGGAGATGGCTCCCCGGGTGCTGCACACAGTGACCACTGCTGTGGCATTGAAGGACGGGTCAATTTCCCTTTGAGAACAATAAAGTGTAACTTAACATCACTTAATAACACCTCAAACATCAACATTAATTGGCATCTTAATATTCAGAGTTGTCAGCTGAGTCAGTTTATGGACACGTCGGTGCCTTTCCACCAGGCTGCTTCATAAACAAAAGCATTCTGCATTCATCATAATATTGTGTATTATTAATGTGATGATTATCAAACATAATTATAGTCAGTTACAGCATGATTGAATTAGTGAATATGTGGAGGCAGCTGAGACAAGAGAGGTGTCATTGAAGCGTACTTATTACAACAGTACTACATTACACAGCAAAATGTCATGTTTGATTGTTCTGAATATACATACATATATATATATATATATATATATATTTAGAACAAAACAACATGGTGAATTCATATAAGGCTCATACTAGATCTGTCTTTAACAATCTGATAGACATTTTATTTTCTCGATGCTCTCAAGGGGGATTATTTTCTGCCAAAGAAAGCCATAGATTTAATACTGGCAAATAATATGCAAAGAATATTTTTTTTGAAACTTCAGCCCTTTGACAATGAAGGATAGAATTGTTGGCTGAGACCCATTAGCCAAAAAACATCCCATTTGTTAACCATTACCAGAAAGGACCAGGGCTCCAAATCTGAGTGCAGCACCTCCCCTGATCACCATCCCTGTGATATATTTACGCATATGTTAGCCTAGAGCTGCATCTGCTCTGGCGTCTGTTATCCTCCTCCTCATTCCACTACTAACCACACAGCATATTTGACTTATCTGAGCGTTGTCTGGTTGTATCCACCTTGTCGCAGATGACCAGATTAGTGCTCTGCATATAGGGCTGGAGATTAGAGCGGCCTGATATAACTCCACTCTGATATTACCCACTGCAATAGTAGTGGTAAATATGTGTAGTAACATTAGGCCCTAGTTTTAAACTCTACTTGGTTTGATATTCTACAAGCCACTCATAGTTGACTTGCATTCAGCTATAAAAATCACCTCGCCAGCACTCCGATATATTCAAACTATTCCAAAATGGAGGCTGTCATATGTTGATGTCAAATCCTTTTTACACATTTTTCCTCCTGCTCTGTAATTATGCCAGTCAGTGCGAGCACAGTTCTTCAGTGTGTTGATTCTCTGTAATCTTTTAATGACATGCACTAACGACGCATTGACACACGCACAAAGACCAGTGTGTTATGGCTCAGTGAAGGCCCGGGCCCCTGAGAGGATCCACTGGGAGATTAGCCAAATCAGAAAAGCATTTTTAGAAAAGCAGCTTTAACGCAGCACAAAACAGATAGATGGTGTGTTGGTGTGTGTGGCAGAGGGAGGGACAGGCGCCCACAGTCCAAAACTGAGGACACACTTTCTGAACACTCATTTTATTTGTTACAACATGCTCCTAAAATTTAAAGGTGCTCTTTCCCTGTGGTTCCCAAAGTTTTTTTTATTTCATGTACTAAACCCTAACCTTTTCTCACACTCTGAGTTTCCCCTCAAGTAATATTTCCCCCCATACCACTGGCTGGGAAAAACTGCTGTACCAAGTTTTGAACAATGAATGAAGAGAACATTTTAGTTTGAACTGTTAGCCCCGCCCACTTAGGACCCGTCACAGTTCCATTCACACATAGATCCAGTAAATTGCCAGAACAGACAGCAGTGACCCCCAATCTCACACGCTCTGCTCTGTTCACACTTATCATGGCATTTGTCTCTCTGCATTCTCTCAATATAGCATCATTAAAACAGAATATAAACGGAACTGCAGAGTGTAAACCAGGAAACCAAGCTTGTAACCAAAGAAACGAGCAGTGGTACTGGCAATTTTCTGGCTTTATTCACACATACACCTTCCTTCTATATATCCTGGCATTTTACCAGGGAAATTGCCAGATCACTGAGTAGTGTAAAACAAATCAATGCTCTTTACATATACAAAAGACACATTTTAAAATATATAGTCGAGACAACGTTATACTCTCTATTGATGGTATCAGAATTAACCAAGTTGTTGAAAATATGTTTTTAGGAGTCATGTTTGATCAAACCCTGACCTGGAAATATCATATTGAACATGTTTGTAGAACAATGACGAGATCCATTGGTATTTTGAGTAAAGATATACGGTAACTACTTCTTGCATAACATGATTTGGCGTAATTCATGAAAGACATGTCTCAATTTCTTTTATTGATACAAAGACATTTTTAAGGATTTTGACTTCATCAAACACAAAGTCTTTATCTTCTCCTTTGTTCAGAAAATACATGATTTTGACAATATTTCTGTCTTCATGTAGAAGTAGTGCACATGTCCAATGATTTACCCAGAGCGCATGACAACCGTTTAATGTATTCTTTAGATGTTCAGGCCTATTCAACGTGACACTGCAGAGACTTCTATGTTCCCTTGTGCAGAACTACAACAAACCAAAGAACACTCAAGTACAGAGGACCGACCTTCTGGAATCATTCAGCTTCTACTCTTAAATCCATTTTCACACACACAATTTACATTTTTCCTTTTTAAAATTGTTGTATACATTTGCAATGTTTTTATTGTATGTGCAAATAAATCAAATGGAAAGGAAATGCAGGTAATTCAGATCTGGTTTAATTCACAGGTCATTTCCCAGGTAAGGCTACATGTGTGAACGGGGAGACAGACTTGATGTGGTCATCAAAATCTACCCTCAGTATTGCACCATGACAGTCTGAAATAGTTATTGAAAATGGTTTCTACGTGTTTCTCATCCAAATACTCGCCTTATTAGTTCAAAACATCAAAAGTGATATCCGTCTGTTTACTTTGATGGGAGGCGTGAATGTGAAATAGGATTTAATTGTATTTATTTTCTAGGAATGATGCATGCAAATTGTTGTTCAAGTGTTTTATTTTTTGCTTTAACGGTGGTGGTCGTTACAATGTAATCTAGTTTTCAGCACAAAAACGAGTGTAGTTACACTTGAAATCAATAGTTGCAAAGGGTTATCCAGTTGTTTAGTAAAACATTGTCAATCATGAACTACTCCTGTCCTATCAAGGTGTGTTGCATTGCAAAATAATTTAGGCAATTATATAAGCAGTGAGTAGAAATATGAATGCGGAATTTTCCTTTTGAAACATATGGATGAACTAAATGTTCGTTATTCCATGCTTGCAACAAAGTTTTTTTCTCTTCACTTTAACACAAAATCTTTCTGACTACTGCATCCAAAACATGCTGTACACCACATAATGCCTTCACTGCCTTTTAAAATGCTATCTTTAGACTGACTTCAGGCCATCTCACTATCTCACTGAATGACGATGGTTTTACATGGCACTCGCAGTACATGCCCCCCCCCCCCCCCCCCCTGTTACAGCCAACAGTGTTTTTTTACACTTGTGATCACCTGCACTGGCACAGACAGAAGTGGAATGAATCTACCATATTCATAGGTTTCAGTCACATGACTTATTTGTTGTCACTGCCATGTTGAAGACGTCACCACATGCTGGTGCCCATCTTCACTCTTAAGACAATCATGAAAAACACTGCATAGACTTGAACATGAAAAGTGTTGTTTTCTCAAGAAGTGATGGGCTTTGATCCTTATTTACAGCTGCGAATCACTAACACTTAAAAGCATTGACAACTTGCCACAACAAAGCTTTGTGGTCATTTCCATCCAAGCTTCCTCCACAAGCCCTCTGCACTGGACAAGCCCTCTGTACTGGACAAGCCCTCTGCACTGGACAAGTCCTCTGTACTGGACAAGTCCTCTGCACTGGACGAGCCCTCTGCACTGGACAAGTCCTCTGCACTGGACAAGCCCTCTGCACTGGACAAGTCCTCTGTACTGGACAAGTCATCTGTACTGGACAAGTCATCTGTACTGGACAAGCCCTCTGCACTGGACAAGCCCTCTGTACTGGACAAGCCCTCAGCACTGGACAAGCCCTCAGCACTGGACAAGCCCTCTGCACTGGACAAGCCCTCTGCACTGGACAAGCCCTCTGCACTGGACAAGTCATCTGCACTGGACAAACCCTCTGCATTGGACAAGTCCTCTGCACTGCACAAGTCCTCTGCACTGGACAAACCCTCTGTACTGGACAAGCGCTCTGCACTGGACAAGCCCTCTGCACTGGACATGCCCTCTGCACTGGACAAGCCCTCTGCACTGGACAAGCCCTCTGTACTGGACAAGCCCTCTGTACTGGACAAGCCTCTGCACTGGACACGCCCTCTGCACTGGACAAGCCCTCTGCACTGGACAAGTCCTCTGTACTGGACAAGTCCTCTGCACTGGACAAGCCCTCTGCACTGGACAAGTCCTCTGCAATGGACAAGCCCTCTGCACTGGACAAACCCTCTGCATTGGACAAGCCCTCTGCACTGGACAAGTCCTCTGCACTGGACAAACCCTCTGCATTGGACAAGTCCTCTGCACTGGACAAACCCTCTGTACTGGACAAGCCCTCTGCACTGGACAAGCCCTCTGCACTGGACAAGTCCTCTGCACTGGACACGCCCTCTGCACTGGACAAGCCCTCTGCACTGGACAAGCCCTCTGTACTGGACAAGCCCTCTGTACTGGACAAGCCTCTGCACTGGACACGCCCTCTGCACTGGACAAGCCCTCTGCACTGGACAAGCCCTCTGTACTGGACAAGCCCGCTGCACTGGACAAGCCCTCTGTGCAGGACAAGCCCTCTGCAATGGACAAGCCCTCTGCACTGGACAAACCCTTTGCATTGGACAAGCCCTCTGCACTGGACAAGTCCTCTGCACTGGACAAACCCTCTGCATTGGACAAGTCCTCTGCACTGGACAAACCCTCTGTACTGGACAAGCCCGCTGCACTGGACAAGCCCTCTGTGCAGGACAAGCCCTCTGCACTGGACAAGCCCTCTGTACTGGACAAGCCCTCTGTACTGGACAAGCCTCTGCACTGGACAAGCCCTCTGTACTGGACAAGGCCTCTGCACTGGACACGCCCTCTGCACTGGACAAGCCCTCTGCACTGGACAAGTCCTCTGCACTGGACACGCCCTCTGCACTGGACAAGCCCTCTGCACTGGACAAGCCCTCTGTACTGGACAAGCCCGCTGCACTGGACAAGCCCTCTGTGCAGGACAAGCCCTCTGCAATGGACAAGCCCTCTGCAGTGGACAAGCCCTCTGCACTGGACAAACCCTCTGCATTGGACAAGCCCTCTGCACTGGACAAGTCCTCTGCACTGGACAAACCCTCTGCATTGGACAAGTCCTCTGCACTGGACAAACCCTCTGTACTGGACAAGCCCTCTGCACTGGACAAGCCCTCTGCACTGGACAAGTCCTCTGCACTGGACAAGCCCTCTGCACTGGACAAGCCCTCTACACTGGACAAGCCCGCTGTACTGGACAAGTCCTCTGTACTGGACAAGTCCTCTGCACTGGACAAGCCCGCTGCACTGGACAAGCCCTTTGTGCAGGACAAGCCCTCTGCACTGGACAAGTCCTCTGCACTGGACAAGCCCTCTGCAGGACAAGCCCTCTGCACTGGACAAGCCCTCTGCACTGGACAAGCCCTCTGTAGTGGACAAGCCCTCTGCACTGGACAAGCCCTCTGTACTGGACAAGGCCTCTGCACTGGACACGCCCTCTGCACTGGACAAGCCCTCTGCACTGGACAAGCCCTCTGCACTGGACACGCCCTCTGCACTGGAGACGCCCTCTGCACTGGACAAGCCCTCTGCACTGGACACGCCCTCTGCACTGGACAAGCCCTCGAAGCTTTCAAGAGCATGGACTTTGTGACTGAAAATATAACACCCGGACAGTTGGAAATTAAGATTATTAAAACTGTCTGCAAGTAGGCTAACGTTAATTCCAGAATAGCTGTGCAATAATATGTAAACTAGCAATTATTACAATTACTGTGAAATTCATGTGCAATCCATGTGCCGTCGGGACACATATTCATGTGCAATTACTGTCGTGATCACATGCAATGGTGTTTATGTATTTATTTATTTCTATCTTTATTATTTTTCCCCTCCATCCCTTGTTGGGTAATGGGAGGTTTTGTCTATAGGAGTTTTTGTTTATAGGAGATCTTCTACTGAGAGTGTTTTTCAAACTTTCTATAAGTGATCTGTTCTTCTGTATCTACCTCTGTATCTTCCTGCGTTGCATCAATGAAATTTCCCCATGTGGGACAATAAAGGATTATCTTATCTTAATTGCCAGCGGCTAACTACCTGAAAAATCAGTGTTCTTTGCTCAGTTTCCATCAAATATGCAAATACTATTAATTCACAATTCGTAATAGAAATATTTTTCATCTTCTTCTCTAAGATAATGCAAAAAAGCTACCGGTACGTGCTTATTTATGCCTTTTTTATGATCTGTTTTGTTGGAAGAAGTCGATTTAATAAAGTATACAACATATATATTATGTTTAGTACAAGGGGATGTGGATTAAAGAATCACAGACATATTGAGTTTATAATATTTATTTATTAACCTTTATTCAGGTGAGAACCTCTTTTTCAAAGGTGACTTGAGTGTGTTTGGTGTCAGTAATTTAGATTTTCCAAGTCTGTACAAAGTACAACAAAAATGTGGTGTTGATTTGATAAAGGTTTTATTCATTTCATATAATACTGACACATGTACTCAATAGCGGTTAACAGGCGTTTAAAAACACAGATAAGAAACCAGAAGAGCATTCGTTTGTTTAGCCCCATTGATTCCGAGGACCATTTTTACACGTTTACATGTTTCAATATATCGTAACATCTACGTGGTATTAGTCTAAGATTTACCCCTGAAAGGATTTTGTCCCCAAAAAAAAGAAAGGAAAAAAAGAAAAGAAAATTACAACATGATCAATAAACTCTTCTTCGCTGTTACAAAAATGGTAGTTTGTCAGCCACAACAAAAACCTTGTATTATTTAATGAATTGGAAAACAAAAGTTTGAAATCAGAGAGACTTTTTGACAGCATGTGTCGCATGTGGCACAAATACATAATCGTTGTGTCATTCCGGCAACATGAAACAGCCATTTTGTGCACCTTTTTGGAGCGAGTATGGTGAAACCTTTTTTCTTAATTCCTTATACTTTCCATATGGACAAACTTGAAGAAAACAGCTTTTTGCCAGAAGATATCTTGCCTTCTAATCCAGGTTTGTTTTGAGCATCTTTCAAGTTGAAGAACAGAATTGTGGGTAACGGGGTCCTTAATGTCTGTGTAAAGATGGCGGTCAGTGTCAGAGTCCTGTCTCCGTGGCCACATCATCTTTGATGTCCTCAGAAAAATGAAACTATAACTGCCTCCATAAAGCAGTTAGTTTGAGTGCATTTTGTCCTGTTAACGATGGGTCCATTGTGCTGCGTATGTAACTCCACAGCTGTTTACGCCGTCTGATCCAGATGAGCAGGACTATCGGGTCACCTGAAATAGAAGATACAGAAATGGGTCAGTGGCATGCCAGAAATACTCCTCTAAAAGTTAGGTAGCAGTGTGAAAGAGTTGAGTATGGCAAATTAAGTAAAGGTCAGAGAAGAGAGAGACAGATTTTTGCCGTCAATAAATAATGTAGTGCAGTACTTTTTGGAAATGATATAAAACGATTCTTGTTGGTGAAGAGGCCCTATACAAGGTTCCTGTTACATTTGTGGGGGAAAGGCACTGTGAAAAAATGGCGTTTCACTCCAACTTTTGGCTACTGGTTCCAAACCACAGCGTTTCTTCTGTTGATCTAATCACACGCACGCTTATCGCACGCATCCATCACTCTCCATTCTCCCTCTTGCTCATTCACTCCCTGTTGGTTTATTTCAACAAATTAGGAGGCATTTTTCAGCGGGCCAACAATCGCACTGACACAAATGAATGTACGTCTGCCAATACTCCAGTTCGTACTGACTCAAGTTCTCCAAGAGCGTTCTTCTCTTTCAAGTCTTCACTGTTATTGCCGTGTTCCTCTCTCTGCAGAGCCAGATGCTCTCCTCTCCTCTTCAGGGACAGTGTCTTTTGCAGAACCCAGGTGGCAGCACACGGAGTGAAGGTGAGCCATCAGTGACAACACACAAAGCGGCCTTGGCTGGACGCTGCCAGTGGCCCCCCCTCCCTCTCTCTACTGTATGTAGCTGTAGATGGCTTCAGGCCACCTTCCCTGGGCCGGCTCCCACTGCCTTCAGGCATCTACCCCTGCGCTGATCAAACAGTCCATGAGCGTTTGTTGTTACGCCAGTTCACTGTACACATCACCAGAGTCCTAGCGTGCCCTGACAGGTGCGCACGCTTATTATACACGCCTGTAGGTGCTTTTTTTTTTGGTGTCCAATTAGAAAGCGGATTTAGGCAGTTAAGTCTCTGTTTACAAAGCACAGCAGTGTCACCACAGCGGGCCCTGTTAGGACGGCGAGTGCCACACATTTATATTGCTCAGTCTACGAGCTCTAACTGCTTTTGCTGCAGGCTGCTCATTTGGCCAAAAGGCAAATGTCCGCTCCACTCCAGCAGAAAGCACAAACTGCCTATGAGCAACGCTGGTCGCAAAGTGTCAATTATGGAGAGGCATTAGCTGAAAAGTCCGAGCACTCTTTGAATCACAAGTGTATGAATTACAAATATAACGAAGGTGAATTAATAAAGGTACAGAAAACTAAATGGTTAATGAGATGCTTTTCTGCAGCTTGCAACACTCTTGTTAGCGCTTAAAACAGTGCCATGAAAAGAATAGACTGGGCTTGTTCTGCCACCTGTAAATCTGGGTCTAATTGAAAATGTTGACCTATTGTTACTACTGCTACTAACAAACAGCTGCTGCACTGCTATTACTGTAGGACTGGGCAGTTACGGTAATCAAATCTGAATTTAAATCAACATTCATTCATGTCTAATCGTTGAGTATATGCTCATTTCTTTTTTCTTTTAATCGAGATTCACAGTCAAAACAAAATTGAATTTCAGCAATTTTTTTTCTGTTGCCACTGGTTTATGAAATCAATACTAAAAAACACAAAATATAGTAAAATAAAATAAAAAAAAATATTTTTATTCCCCCCACCACATCGTCCTGCCCTATAATTGTGCCTCACTTACTTCTATACCTCTTCACCCAAGCCTATGACCTCCCCTACCCCTAGCCTCCTCTACCCCATTGCCTACACTTCTACCCCCTGTTACATCCCCATCTTTTTCTCTCTACTTCTTCTGTCTTGTTCATTTTATCTGTATATTAATGTGTTCTGTACGTGTTGTCCCCCCTGTCTGTAAATACCCCCCCCTTTTTTATTATGTTCAGCGTCTTTGGGTCACTGAAAAGCGCTATATAAATAAAAGTTATTATTATTATATTATTATTATTCTAATATTAACACCACCACCTCACTCAAATAAACATTCTGACACAATGCAGTCCTTTGTGTGTATAACTGAAGGCTCATAGTAACAAGGCATTCTAAATCTAAGGATCTATAAGGTCAGTCAGCTCAAAAGGGTCACTGAGATCACCGCACTCCTCTTAAGGCCGAGTGTGGAAGCTGCAGTGGTCAATGTTTTGTCTCTTGACTCCGGTATGAAGCATGTGTCTCAGCAAATGTGCAACAGCTCGTGTGTTGGCAGGATATGTGTGCTCATCCATATGATATTATTTGGCATCGATCGGGCTGTTGTCTTGTCCCCTCCCTCGCTCCTCCTTCTGCCCTCCTACTCTGCTCCTTCCCTCAGCACAAGCCAAAACATCTTAACAATGTCTCTGAAGTCACACAAATGAACAGAGATCACAGTCTATTATAGAGGTGGGATATAAAAAGGTACGATCGCGATTGTTGTTTTGAAGCTAGAGGTGGACAATATATTGAAATTTAGCTCATATCTGGAATGTTGTTTTGAAGATATGCTAAATTTGAATATCGAGTGCCTTGTGTAGTAAAGACATGCTACAAAAAGAGCTGATTGAAAATAAAAACGTTTAAAAGTTATGTTGGAAAATTTCAAATGAGGGTATAAGGTGATATATCTGCACTTTTGTGATACATTTTGCAGACATTCCACATTTGTCTGATAATTGAACCTCAAATAAAACATTTTAAGACATGTTTTAATACATTTCTGTTGGATTGACAAAAAATAGATAAAGAGATACTATTTTTTGTCAATATCACCCACCCGTATTTGGAGCTATGCAAAGTTAGAATATCGAGAGTTTTGAGAGTTTTAAAAGGCTGCAGAAAAAGCTGATTAATAATTAAATAAAATCATGTAATCTTCTGAATAAGCATAGTATTTCGTCACTAGTTTAGTTCATTTTTCAATCATTGCATTTGCTTTTAAGAACATTTCTAATACTGTCATAACATCAACTGATAATCAAGGTTATAATGATAAAGATATAAATAAATGCCGCCCCCTCTAGTCCGTCACCAAAAATGAAATGAAAACCCAATGTTCTTTTCTCCTCCTCTTGCTACACCTCTGGGTTGGAGAAACCCTGCACAGCGGTGGCACAGTGGTTAGCGCTTTCAACTCGTAGCATGAAGGTCCAGGCCGCCCGGGACCTTTGTTAAATAAAAGGTCAATGAATAAATAAATAAAAAAACGTAATATCATCTCACGCATTCACAAGACATCATTTATAGTCAGCAAATCATACATGCATCACTGACTGAAATATGAAACACTACATTATAGTACAAATAAAAGTACTCATTTGTTTTTCCCTTCCAGCCATCAGCCTAAATCTAATCTCTTCACAAAGGATTTCCAAGATCAAATTAGAAAAACCATACTATTTCCTTTCAGTCAAACAAACAAACTAACAGATGCGTAAGTTTGGAGTCTGTTTTCAGTGCCTTCGCTCACTCACCTCTTTGCATTCCTGCCATCCATCACCACTGCTTCATTTTACTTTTAGTGTTCTTCCATGTCTCTCTCATCTCTCCCTCACTCTGTCATCAATTTCTATTTACGAGCAGGTCTTAATGGGATTATAAGAGAGCGTTCGATGCTATTGATCCGAATGCGTGCGCATCTTGACCTCAGCATACCACAGCAAGGGGAAAAACACCTTCTTTTTTATCATCCGACAAACACATCAGCCCACACATTCCCATAGTAGTACGACCGGGCAGACGGAGATCATTGATCAAAGAGGTGAATGTAAAAGACAGGAAATATTTTTGCTCCTTCAAACAGTCACAGTGGATGATAAAGCGTCTTTGATTCTTTTCACGCCGTTATAATGTTCATTTAAAAACCCAAAAGCTACAGATCAAATAAGAGGAGTATTCCGGGATTACATCAGCCTGATATCAGCTCTCCACTACATACTCCACAGCCACGTCTTCATTCTCTATGTACGTCTCTTTGGCTTCTGTGTGGGTGCAGGATCGGGCATGTTTCTCACTCTCACATTTAATCCACTCTAAGATAAGTCTGAAAAGAGTCCTTAATTGGGGCGGTACTTGCAAAAGGGTCAGTGTATTCATGTGTATATGCATTTTCTTTTCAGATTTCAGCATTGAAAATTACACATAATTGAGCTGTTGTAATAAAAAATGATAAAGAAGAGACATTTATAGTTTTAATGTTCAAGCTGTTTCCCCTGTAATACTTATAATTGTAACATACAGCATAAAAAGCAAGTAGTCCAGATCATCTTGTGACAGGAGCAAAAGTGGAAGTTGCGATGTCGAGATGTATTTGCAGAGAACAGGTCTCAGCCCAGACTCGAGGTGTGGCAAATTCAGGCTTGAGAAGTGAGTCCACCAGGAAGAAGCAGCCCAGGCTAAGAATGGGTCACTCAAACCAACTCGGCACAATACGAATGGTACAAATGAGGGCTATTTGGCCACAGATTTGTCATTGGTCAATCCTTCAGTCTCAGACACACATAAATCATCACTGCATTATGGCACAACTCCAATGAACACAACTGCGCAAAGATACAGTTAGGTATAACATCACTGGTCTGTCCTCTGTGCTCAGTCTCAAGTAAAACCCCTTGACTCTATGATTTAAAACGCTGGCTTTGTAAACACCTACAGCAAATTACAAGCCTAGATGGTCTTTAAAAGCTAATATATTTCCCCTTAATCTCTTTATAAAGATATTTTTAAGGTACAAATATATGCTTCTTTCACTTTGTCTCTGTGTGTCTCATATTTGACTTCAATTTTGCAGCTGGAGTCATTTAAAAGGAGACGTGTAAAGAAAGGAAAAGTTGGGTAAAGAACATATCATTTCAAAACTCTATTTTACCCATAATGACTCACTCTCGCCCGTCAGACCACACCCACGTGTCAATTATTTAAGTCCAAAACAAAGGTCTTCACCCCGGCATGAATTATACAGAGTGAGGCGGCTGAGCAAGGCTAGAAACTGAAGAGTACAGTGACAAACTCCATCCTTTGACAGACAGCTGAGAGACAAGCAGGTGCCGGAGGAGAAACACCAAAAAACACCTTGAGCACAATGAAAGGTCTATCTCGGGACGCTAATCCAAGTTTTGATAGACACAGATCGTGACCAAAACTAAACTAGCGCTAAAGCACAACCGAATCAGCCTAACCATGACAAAACCAGGGTGATTTTGCAAAGGCATATGCCAGGACTACCAAACCAGAACATAACTGTGAATGAGGAAAGCTGGAAATGTTTGGCTTTGTTCCTGTTGGCCTTATTTTTCTTTTGCTGTTTGATGTTTGCTCGTGAAAATCTGGATGGAAACAAGGAGGCAGGATGTGGGTTTCCTACAGGAGGGTCTAAGCCTATGGGAGCGCTACACGTTTACAGCATCAAAGTGGTTGAAACAAAACATGTGTGAATGAGACTGACCTTGGTGGTCTTGACTTTGTTGCCCGTGCTGCAGCTCCAGCCTGTGAGGTCAGGGAGAGCCTTGCACTCCTCTCCCTCCATACACGGCTGCATTTGACACCACCACTTCTGGGCTACAATGGAGGCTGCGGGAAGAAGATGAGACCAGATTAGAACGTTGCTATTAACAAAGACTAACCCAGATTGGACTAAACCGCAAGGACGTTTAAACCGGTTCCAAGACTTTTGAGAGCCTCGTTTTCACATTTATTTTAACAGATTCTTTCCGCAAAGCCAATGCGTCCCCCGAACACGCACTCATTGAACTTTCTCTCGCAGAACCAAAATCGCAATTGTTGTAAACCCGGCTCGAATTGAAACATTGTCCACTGTGAGCGGTTATGTTTACTGATGAAATGACTCTGCATCATCATGTAGAGTCCTGGAGGAAATGGGTCCATACGTCTCCAAATCTACATATCTATGGATCAAGTGAAGCGAGCACATTTGATCGGTTTCTGGTAATGTGTTTTGACACCTTTCAACACGTTTCACTTAGGCACTTACAGACATCGCAGTGGCATAATGCGGTGTGTCACATCCCTTGTATTTTGCATATATTTCACTGTTACCCTGCATAGAAATCATCCTATGGGCGTTTCAGCCTGAAAGATGGGGACATTACGAGTTGTGAGCATATGGATTGCACTTGGGAGCTGGAGCTAGATTCTGAACGCATCATTAAATGCTTCTTTAGGCTTTTTTTTTATTTAAGCTGTAATGTAACGGCACAAGTGAGGCGCACAGCGTGCAAATTTGAGTACAGTAAGCTCGTAAATGCAATTTTGTCCACCGCATAATCTTTTCTTTTGAAACATTACCTTTTTTCTAGTACTCAACTTGTCTCCAAATGTATTGTGTACTTGATAAAGTGTTAGCCCTCTTGTCTGTGGGTCTGCATGTTCTTCTTTTGGTCAATTTTGCCAACTCAAATTGTGATTTCGATTCGATTATGTGATATTGTCCCGCGGCGTCATATGAATCGGCTGTAAATTAGTTCAGTCATGAGTGAATATCTCTGTCGGACCCTGTCATGGCTTTATATTATGAATCAATGTGTTGTTGTGTAGTGTTGTGTATCCTTTGATTTGTTTTACCTACAAAGTCTGTGAATGCCCCAGTATCTTACACCACTCAAGCATATCAAAATAAAACCATATGTTACAGCTAACATGCTTTTATGGCAGTGCAATCCCTCAGTTTGGAAGTAAAAACGTAGCCCCGATGACAACCTTTTGAAGCTCATATATACAGCATATTTATATACTGTATACTGCATATTTTAATACAAATTGATCATCATTATGGAGTCCTGAAACCTTTCCAAGCAGGTTCATAGCTCCACTTTGAGGTTGGCCTGGTCAATCGACTGCTGTTGTCGTACAGTAAGTGACCATACTGGCACTGTTGTTGCTGTACTGTCATTTGAGCATATTTGAATCTCCCTGCAGCACCACACTCTCTCTGGCGGCCCCTGAAACGCCATCAACTAATGTTCTCTCTCTATTAATTGGATATTTTCATCTTTATTGGGTTGCAAGGACTCCAGCTTCAATTCCCAAACAGAATTCATGAGCATGATCCTGTTTGGAGAGTTCCCTTGTGGCAGACTCATTCTCTTTAATAAATCATCAGGATATCATAGACAGGCAAGTGAACACATGTGACGGGAAGTTTGGTTTGGTTTTACGTTGAAAATACGTTGTACTCTGATGAAATAGGTTGTATGCTGTGACTGGGTTCATCTTGCACTGTGCAGGCTGTACATACACCTGCGTCAAAAGGTCACATTCTCAAGTGTGGTTTAAGAAAGTGGGAGTTAACTACAGGTCCCTGTGTAACACTTTTCAGACATGTCTGTACATTTGTGTATGAAATTGTCTCCTTGTGCAAGTAAAAAGCTTCCTGGCTCAACTTCAGTGACTCGGTTTTCTTTTCTAATTTAAGATGTTTCTGTAAAAAAGGAGGCTGCGACTGCACTCAAACCACAAAACCTATGTAGAATGTACTCAATGTATTATTATTACTTACCCCTACTAAAAGAACTATTTCAACTTTTGTTCACTATGCGGCTGTTCATTATTCTATACCATTACTAGTCTTACTATAACTCTGTCTAGTAAAAGTTTAAAAGTTTAAGTCAAATACTTCTATATACAAGTATTTGAGAAAAGGTAAAATAAATAAACAATTTCAAGTAGTCGTACCTTTGCAAAAGTGTACATTATATTCTCATTTATAAATCTTAAAACACTTTAAAACTGCTCTCTCACTCATTTTGGGCTGCACTCACCTCTGATTGGTCTCACACGCACTCTTTAAAATTATTTGTATTTTTAATATACTATTTGTATGGTATAATTGCATATTATGAAACCAACCCTTAAAATCAATACAAATAAATCTTGCTAGATTTGTTTTACTGTGATTGTGTCTCTCCTCAGTGGGAGGGTGTGACCATGTGACCATCAGAAAACACGCCAAAGGGATTTTTGGGCTTTATTGGTAACTGCTGTCAGAGGCAGCGCGGAACAAAGCTCATTTATGTGTAAAAAGTCAAGCAAACATTTCGCCAAACAAAATAAACTGTTATTTTTTATGGTCATGAATTGAATGAAAGTAAAAAGATAGAAACAACTTTTTGGCAGATTATCCTATTTACCCTCAGGATCCAGGTTCTCATCAAAACTACTGAAGAGCTCATTCTAACGTTGTTGTCAAAACCATTACAGAGGCTGATCACAACAACCCCCATTTCTGCCTTCACAGTTGATTTGTGTCGCATTTACCAGAGAAATATAAACCAAGAAGTGTGCTTGTGAAACCATTTGTGACTATATTAATGTGCCACAGTTGAAAAATATGAAACCATATTTTTCACAAACCTTTCAAGAACATTAGTAAATACGGCTTTAATTTTTAATTGCCCTATTTTGAATCCTTTATCTTGGATATTTCTGATACTTCTTGTGTTTGGTCCTGTGGGAGGGATAAAAGTTGTCTTATCTTATCTTTTGCGTGGGGAGCACAATGAATACAGATATTACAGATTTACTCTGACCAAAACTTTTAATGCAAAAAAGAAAATGTATTCATTATTTTTCTTATATAATACTACTACCATATAACTATATAATACTACTAATCTTAAATTTCACTTAAATAATATGCAGATTATAAAATGAAAGAGCTCATTAGTCATCTTTTTGAACTCTCGCCTCATTGATTCCTGCAATGTTTTCAGTCCTATTTGTCTTTTCCCCTTGAAAACAGCCATATTTGTTTCGATATGGATGGTCCTTGTGTGTTCCTGATTGGCTAATCCATCTGTTAACCACACCCATCTAAACCTGTGGTGATGAATGTTGTGACTGGACTGATATCGATCTGCGTAAAAAATAAAGAAAAATATCATTCTTGAGTTTCCAGGCCAGTGGTACATACCATCGACACACGAAGGCATGGCATGAGTGGTCCCGGCGACTTGTCCAGGGAAGCAGGAGCACTTGACGGTCTGAGATCGCTCCTCGATCTTGTTCTTGTTGCAACAGCGATGGGCTGCGATCACCTCACAGGTCCCGGCCTTCACATGCACTGAAAAATGAAAGACACGACCCATTATGATCACCATCGCAAAATAACGTGACTGCATTAAATATCACAACATACATTTAAAACTTAATGATGATTGCAATGATTTGCTGCAATCAAAAATACCCCATTAATCAATACAGATAATTTCATTTGTCAATGGCATCTACCTTCTGTTTGTCTTTTACTTCACCAGGAATAAACCCAGGAACATATACAGAAATCTGAGACATGATTTCTGTGCCAATTTTGTGTCTTTTGTTTATTAATATAATTTAATTTTAACTATAGCTTTAACTATAGATAACACTACAGGCTGTATTCATGTAAAAACCCTTTAACCAGGAAAGTCCCATTGAGACGTCCTGGCTCCAGAGTGCCACCACTCTGGAGCCAGGACGTCTCAATGGAACTATTGTACATGTTTTACCTGAGCACTCAGAGGAAACCTACGCAGACACAGGCAGAACATGCAAACTCCACACAGAAAGGCCGCACGCTGCCCGGGAGTCGAACCCAGGACCTTCGTGCTGTAGGTATGTATAGATTCTATTCCTACTTAAGAACAAATCTGGCGAAGACTAAAGGAAAACAAATCTTTTTGTTTTAAAGATTTAAAACCCACCCACCAAGGACAGACCTTAAAAACAGCAATAACTTCATGAATCCTGCTTGTATAGTGAGTGCATGATGAACATTCCAAATAATAAATCATTTATTGCACGCATGGAGCAGTGTATATGTTTTCAGCCTAACAATGCGCTTGTTGAAGTTGGTGTGATTTCCATTTCAAAGACATCCACCCACAATGCAACAAAGAGTGCACGGCACGTAACAATGAAAGTAAAGCAGCCAACAATGAGTGCGCAGTGTTGGAAGATTATTTAAAAGTGAAGAGAGCAGAACTCGGGTCCCTGCATGAATCACGTAAATAGACTAAGAGTGAGATTTGAAAAGTTCTTAATTTGCTCTGTTAATGAGAAAAAGACAAAGCCGCAGCCTGCAAAGCCCAATCCAATTAATATCTGTGCACAAAGCAAATTTATTACATCGCCCCCTGTGTTTGTCTGAACTCATTCACTTATGTTTTCCAATTGTCTTTACACTCCACAGGTGGAACCTATCTTTAAACATATGCTCTACAAATATAGAGCACGTATAGTGCTTTTATCACAATGAAGCAACTTGAATTGAGGCCTGGTACAATAAGATTAAAAGAAAATGAAGAGAAATCAGTGCATATATCCATGATATATGCACTGATATATACATATATATCCATCCATCCATGATATATATATGATGGAGCTGAAGAACAGCAGGAGCACCTGTTGTTTGGCCCTGAATGACCTGAGCCAACACAGATAAAGTGTGATGTTTCCATGCTAATTGTGAGTCGATCATAACACCCACATATTTATGACATAATTAACTGTGGGAACTGAAGATATGGGTTTCTTCTTCTGTTTTATTTGGTGTTTCTTTCCAGAGGATTCATTTTGCTCCATGCCACAGCCTTGTCCACGCCCTGTTGGTGCAACCCAGGACAGTCTGAATAATCAGCAGTGTCAGCAAAACGGTATCATCTGAATACTGTCACACAATCTGGACTAAGCCACATTTACACTCTTGATTTCTCATCTTATCTTGGCATTTCAAGAATGTCTGAAATAGTGTTATAGTTGCAGATTTTTTGCATTTTCAAACACCACTTGAAATTAGCAATGTCCCTGAACAGTTTCATTTCCACTGCGTTGACAATACTAAGGGCACAGCTCGGGCGATGCATCACATTTTTGTCCATAACAGTGAGAGTAGAAGACATTGACTCAGCAGTGCGATGAGCTCTGACCACACTGGGCTTTATTACATGTTTAAATGTTAATATATGTGGTTAATATCCTCCATTTGGACACATGGTTAAAGATAGATGAGCTCTACTAAGAGGATGACTGAGTGATGACTTAATCCGCTTTGATGCTTTCATGCTAATGTATTTTCAATTAACACTGTTTGGAATTATATTTGGGTCCAAAATAAATTACATTTTTTTCCTGACCTTTACTAAAAATCTCCCTATTTGTTTCGAAATCTCACATTAATATGTAATAAAAGTTGTGTTACTAGCTCACACTACACATTATATGTTAGATCCAACTTATTGATTTATATGAAGGAAATTACATCACAAACAGGAAATTACAGGAATTTATTATAGTTTCTATTATGGTCCTGTCAAACTCAATGTGGGTTTCCACGTCGTCTGTGCTGCTTTTTGGATTTAGAGGATCTTTTAGAGGATTTTTAGGTAATTATATTGCATCATTATACAAATGTAACATGTTCCAAGGATTGATAACTCCTTAAATACGGGACTGTCACTAAATGTGTCTATGGCTTAGAGGATTCATTGTGCAGGGACATATACCCAGACTCCAATAAACTTAGACAAAGACTATGATGACTTAATGTGAACATACAGAATAAGCTTATGCTTTCAAAGAATTATTTGCCAATTGAAAGCGACTTGCAGACCATCACACGTTTACTTGGCAGTGGTTTTCATCAAAAAGGTTTCCATTGAATTACTTGGCAACACCCGTTTCCCTTTTCCACCTACGCATACTATCTTTACACTATCTGAATGCCAAAAGCACGTTCTTGGCACATTCCTCCACAAAACGACTGTGTATGCCTGTCGGAACGAGACACGCTTCTGCTGACCCTCACGGGCACGTCCTGCTGTGTTCAATGCAAACGGCTGTCCAACTGTCTACCTACCTCTTCTTATCCCACAAACGACTCTGGACTCACAATGTTGTTCTGCCCCACCACCCATTTTCTACAATACCGCCTCATCATCCTCATGGTCCATCTTAGCTCGTTTTCTACTATTTTATAAATGACCACTTTTGGGCCAATTTCTCTTAGCCACTCCAGCAGCCCATTTTCCCCGTGCTTTCTCCAGCACTTACCTCAGCGCAGAGGAGCCAGCAGGGGACCAGGCTATTATGCTCTAGCACAATTCTATAGGTGAGATTTCTTACACTTTCTATAATGCGTTTCCTCCCATCTCTTTGGCTGACATGTGCACTTGTTATCCATGTCAATTCTTAACATTTATCAGTTGCCTGTTAACCCTCTTTACTAAAATGACGCGCTTGTGACAGGACAACAAACGGACACACGGCTGCTCTCTGCACAGGTTTGGGAGCGTGTGTGTTGTGGATTCAGTGCATACAGAGATGGCCCTCTTGCTCCCAGCAGGGGAATCCTTTCAAATGTCATTTCAGCCACGAGCTCCTATCTCTCTCTCTCTATTGCTCTTCCTCTCTTTACAAGCTGCACACATAGATACAGTATAAATTAGTGCCCAGTGGAGAAACAAAACTAATGTCATAAACATGAGGCCAATCCAATCTGTTTGTGACTCAACTTGCTTGCATGAAGGTATAAGGACTAAAGACAGAGACTATAACCACAGACCAAAACCAGAACATTAATTCCGTTTGATTTATGTAACGCACAAAATCTCAACAGCAGTTGCCACGGTTGGCGTTCCAGAATTGTAGATTTAACCAACAGAAGGTTATTTCATCAAACAATGAAAAAATGAAAAGCTGATTAAACGATGTTCACGGATATTTGACCTTCCTTCTCGGCAAGGAAATGCTCCAAAAACTCTGTGGGAAAAAGTAGAAACCTCCGGGAGAAGCAAGTGAAGGAGAGATCCAGCCCCCACGGACGCTCAGGCTGCAGATGATGGAGGCAAATGAATACAACACGAGCGCATAATGCAAAACTCTTTTTTACATATAGGTTTGGATCGAGATAATCTGGTTAAAATGGTTCAGAATAAGCAGAAGGCACCATGGAGGAGTGATGACTTGCTCAGGGCACAGAAAAGGGAACGTCTGATGAAAGGCAGAGCCCGAAACGTCACTGTGGTGAGAACAAAATAAATGTCTCTGTGGAGATAATCGAGTTGTGCGAATCATCTCTTTTCTTCATTATGACTGTGTTTCTGTGATCCTGCACACTCATCTTCAGGACGGATGTGCGTCTTTCTCCTCTCGCACAGAAAAAGGAACGCCACTGGGCTGAGCAAAAATGACAAATCATCAAAGTCCGAGGATCATGATGAAATGCGTTAAATATAAACAGATCAACAAACTCTCCAGCTCAGTTGCCATTGTGACTTAATTGCAGTATTCAAGTCATTAAAAACACCATCAATTCAACAAATAATAACCCTAAAGCCACTTAGACACTTGTAGCTGACTCTCGTTGCACCTGAAACTGACAAAACTGTCCAATAAATCATCATTCCGAGTTCATGTAGATGCTGCTTCGATGTGTGAAAGTACATTTTAACCACCTCTCTCCACCAGCCACATCTGGATCCCAGCTTGAGTCTTAAATAAACTCCAGTGTCCAGCTAACCTTGACTTTAAGGTGAGTAATACCTCATCTGTCATCTGTCATCTTGTACCTAAGGGGGCCTTTTTATGTAAGATGTTTATTGTTCTTCCGCTTCAGCAAATTTCACCCATTTTGTACCAATTTGCCTATAAGTATATCATCTTCGACATGAAGCAGAGCATCCGGATCGATCAGTAAACAACTGTTTTACCATCTGCCTGGGTCCTGTTTTTATTGTCTGACACGCACTTAAATTCAATGTGTTGCATTTTAGATTTCTAAAGCCTGAGTTGCACATAGGTTTATGTATTTATTTGGTCGGGACAGTGCATTCATTCTTACAACACACTCTCATTCAAATACCAGCAAACTGTTGTACATGTTTTTTAGTGGTAGGGAAAGGAAACTTACGCAGACACGGGGAGAACATGCAAACTCAGAAAGGCCCCGCACCGGAATTGAACCCAGGCCCTCCTTCCTGAGCTCACCGCTGCATTTCCGTGTCACCTACCGTGCACTCACTTGCTCACATAGTTAACATTTTACTTAAATCCAGAATTTTCCCAAAAGCTTTGAAAACTGCAGTCATTCAGCCTCTACTAAAAAAATCCACAGCACTGAACTCGCCTTGATATTTCCAGACTCCACATATCAAGGTGACAAATTACGTCCGTCTAAAGCAGGAGTGTCCAAACTGTGGCCCGGGGGCCAAAAGCGGCCCGCAGACCATTTTTTTGGGCCCTCAGGCTTCCTGCTAAGTTGGCCCAAACAACAAAAAGTAGTATGTTTTACTGTAAAATTGGAAAAATTCAAATGTGTCTGTTATACCAACTGATATTAATGTTCCAAGTATTATTAAAGGTGTGGAAGTGCATGTCAAATGCATGGCAGGTTGTCTGTGGCCCTCTGCTCCCAATAAGTTTCAAAATGCGCCCTCCGGGGGAAAAAAGTTTGAACACCCCTGGTCTAAAGTAATACTGGCATGGGCAAAGTCTCTATCTTAGTCGACATGATCTCAGTGCTGGTTTTGACAGTGTCGATCAAGGGATCCTCTGGTCTGGAGGACTGAAAGATTGTTGACTGTGTCTCAGATCACACGGCCTGGATCAGTCCTGGGACCTGTTCTGTTCAAGCTATTCATGCAGCTGTTTGGTCAGTTGATACGCAGCAGTGGTGTGTCAGCTCACAACTGACACAAGGTGAATATCGACCAGTGGATCTACTCTGTCACTGCATCCAACAGATCAGTTTGTGGATGCAACAACTTTCTCCAGTTGAACTCAGACAAGACTGAAATCATCGTCTTTGGCACAGAAATAAAGAGAAAGTGTTAGCGGTCACCTCCAGAGTCTCGCTCAAAAACCTACAAATCAAGTTAGAAATCTGGGGGTAAGAATGGACTCAGACTTTAACTTTAACAGCCTCATCAAATCAATAACATCAGCTGCTTTTTACCATCTACCAAAATCTAAAATTTAGTGTCTAAACCCGATTTGGAGAGACTTATCCATGCGTTTGTCTCCAGTAGATTAGACTACTGTAACGGCTCACTGGCCTCTCCAAACGAGCTGTAAAACAGCTGCAGAACGCTGCTGCTCAGGTCCTGAGCAGCAGCTCTGGTGCCCAGAGTCAGGACTAAATATGGACCGGCCTCCTGCTGGTGTCCAGAGTCAGGACTAAACATGGACTGGCCTCCTGCTGGTGCCAGAGTCAGGACTAAACATGGACCGGCCTCCTGCTGGGGCCAGAGTCAGGACTAAACATGGACCGGCCTCCTGCTGGGGCCAGAGTCAGGACTAAATATGGACCGGCCTCCTGCTGGTGTCCAGAGTCAGGACTAAACATGGACTGGCCTCCTGCTGGTGCCAGAGTCAGGACTAAACATGGACCGGCCTCCTGCTGGGGCCAGAGTCAGGACTAAACATGGACCGGCCTCCTGCTGGTGCCAGAGTCAGGACTAAACATGGACCGGCCTCCTGCTGGTGCCTGAGTCAGGACTGAACATGGACCGGCCTCCTGCTGGTGCCAGAGTCAGGACTGAACATGGACCGGCCTCCTGCTGGTGCCAGAGTCAGGACTAAACATGGACCGGCCTCCTGCTGGTGCCAGAGTCAGGACTGAACATGGACCGGCCTCCTGCTGGTGCCAGAGTCAGGACTAAACATGGACCGGCCTCCTGCTGGTGCCCAGAGTCAGGACTAAACATGGACCGGCCTCCTGCTGGTGCCCAGAGTCAGGACTAAACATGGACCGGCCTCCTGCTGGTGCCCAGAGTCAGGACTAAACATGGACCGGCCTCCTGCTGGTGCCCAGAGTCAGGACTAAACATGGACCGGCCTCCTGCTGGTGCCGAGAGTCAGGACTAAACATGGACCGGCCTCCTGCTGGTGCCAGAGTCAGGACTGAACATGGACCGGCCTCCTGCTGGTGCCGAGAGTCAGGACTAAACATGGACCGGCCTCCTGCTGGTGCCCAGAGTCAGGACTAAACATGGACCAGCCTCCTGCTGGTGCCAGAGTCAGGACTGAACATGGACCGGCCTCCTGCTGGTGCCCAGAGTCAGGACTAAACATGGACCGGCCTCCTGCTGGTGCCAGAGTCAGGACTAAACATGGACCGGCCTCCTGCTGGTGCCCAGAGTCAGGACTAAACAAGGACCGGCCTCCTGCTGGTGCCCAGAGTCAGGACTAAACATGGACCGGCCTCCTGCTGGTGCCAGAGTCAGGACTAAACATGGACCGGCCTCCTGCTGGTGCCAGAGTCAGGACTGAACATGGACCGGCCTCCTGCTGGTGCCAGAGTCAGGACTGAACATGGACCGGCCTCCTGCTGGTGCCAGAGTCAGGACTGAACATGGACCGGCCTCCTGCTGGTGCCAGAGTCAGGACTGAACATGGACCGGCCTCCTGCTGGTGCCCAGAGTCAGGACTAAACATGGACCGGCCTCCTGCTGGTGCCAGAGTCAGGACTAAACATGGACCGGCCTCCTGCTGGTGCCCAGAGTCAGGACTAAACATGGACCGGCCTCCTGCTGGTGCCCAGAGTCAGGACTAAACATGGACCGGCCTCCTGCTGGTGCCAGAGTCAGGACTGAACATGGACCGGCCTCCTGCTGGTGCCAGAGTCAGGACTGAACATGGACCGGCCTCCTGCTGGTGCCAGAGTCAGGACTGAACATGGACCGGCCTCCTGCTGGTGCCAGAGTCAGGACTGAACATGGACCGGCCTCCTGCTGGTGCCAGAGTCAGGACTGAACATGGACCGGCCTCCTGCTGGTGCCAGAGTCAGGACTAAACATGGACCGGCCTCCTGCTGGTGCCGAGAGTCAGGACTAAACATGGACCGGCCTCCTGCTGGTGCCAGAGTCAGGACTGAACATGGACCGGCCTCCTGCTGGTGCCGAGAGTCAGGACTAAACATGGACCGGCCTCCTGCTGGTGCCCAGAGTCAGGACTAAACATGGACCGGCCTCCTGCTGGTGCCAGAGTCAGGACTGAACATGGACCGGCCTCCTGCTGGTGCCCAGAGTCAGGACTAAATATGGACCGGCCTCCTGCTGGTGTCCAGAGTCAGGACTAAACATGGACTGGCCTCCTGCTGGTGCCAGAGTCAGGACTAAACATGGACCGGCCTCCTGCTGGGGCCAGAGTCAGGACTAAACATGGACCGGCCTCCTGCTGGTGCCAGAGTCAGGACTAAACATGGACCGGCCTCCTGCTGGTGCCTGAGTCAGGACTGAACATGGACCGGCCTCCTGCTGGTGCCAGAGTCAGGACTGAACATGGACCGGCCTCCTGCTGGTGCCAGAGTCAGGACTAAACATGGACCGGCCTCCTGCTGGTGCCAGAGTCAGGACTGAACATGGACCGGCCTCCTGCTGGTGCCAGAGTCAGGACTAAACATGGACCGGCCTCCTGCTGGTGCCCAGAGTCAGGACTAAACATGGACCGGCCTCCTGCTGGTGCCCAGAGTCAGGACTAAACATGGACCGGCCTCCTGCTGGTGCCCAGAGTCAGGACTAAACATGGACCGGCCTCCTGCTGGTGCCCAGAGTCAGGACTAAACATGGACCGGCCTCCTGCTGGTGCCGAGAGTCAGGACTAAACATGGACCGGCCTCCTGCTGGTGCCAGAGTCAGGACTGAACATGGACCGGCCTCCTGCTGGTGCCGAGAGTCAGGACTAAACATGGACCGGCCTCCTGCTGGTGCCCAGAGTCAGGACTAAACATGGACCGGCCTCCTGCTGGTGCCAGAGTCAGGACTGAACATGGACCGGCCTCCTGCTGGTGCCCAGAGTCAGGACTAAACATGGACCGGCCTCCTGCTGGTGCCAGAGTCAGGACTAAACATGGACCGGCCTCCTGCTGGTGCCCAGAGTCAGGACTAAACATGGACCGGCCTCCTGCTGGTGCCCAGAGTCAGGACTGAACATGGACCGGCCTCCTGCTGGTGCCAGAGTCAGGACTGAACATGGACCGGCCTCCTGCTGGTGCCCAGAGTCAGGACTAAACATGGACCGGCCTCCTGCTGGTGCCAGAGTCAGGACTAAACATGGACCGGCCTCCTGCTGGTGCCCAGAGTCAGGACTAAACATGGACCGGCCTCCTGCTGGTGCCCAGAGTCAGGACTAAACATGGACCGGCCTCCTGCTGGTGCCAGAGTCAGGACTGAACATGGACCGGCCTCCTGCTGGTGCCAGAGTCAGGACTGAACATGGACCGGCCTCCTGCTGGTGCCAGAGTCAGGACTGAACATGGACCGGCCTCCTGCTGGTGCCAGAGTCAGGACTGAACATGGACCGGCCTCCTGCTGGTGCCAGAGTCAGGACTGAACATGGACCGGCCTCCTGCTGGTGCCAGAGTCAGGACTAAACATGGACCGGCCTCCTGCTGGTGCCGAGAGTCAGGACTAAACATGGACCGGCCTCCTGCTGGTGCCAGAGTCAGGACTGAACATGGACCGGCCTCCTGCTGGTGCCGAGAGTCAGGACTAAACATGGACCGGCCTCCTGCTGGTGCCCAGAGTCAGGACTAAACATGGACCGGCCTCCTGCTGGTGCCAGAGTCAGGACTGAACATGGACCGGCCTCCTGCTGGTGCCCAGAGTCAGGACTAAACATGGACCGGCCTCCTGCTGGTGCCAGAGTCAGGACTAAACATGGACCGGCCTCCTGCTGGTGCCCAGAGTCAGGACTAAACATGGACCGGCCTCCTGCTGGTGCCCAGAGTCAGGACTAAACATGGACCGGCCTCCTGCTGGTGCCAGAGTCAGGACTAAACATGGACCGGCCTCCTGCTGGTGCCAGAGTCAGGACTGAACATGGACCGGCCTCCTGCTGGTGCCAGAGTCAGGACTGAACATGGACCGGCCTCCTGCTGGTGCCAGAGTCAGGACTGAACATGGACCGGCCTCCTGCTGGTGCCAGAGTCAGGACTGAACATGGACCGGCCTCCTGCTGGTGCCCAGAGTCAGGACTAAACATGGACCGGCCTCCTGCTGGTGCCAGAGTCAGGACTAAACATGGACCGGCCTCCTGCTGGTGCCCAGAGTCAGGACTAAACATGGACCGGCCTCCTGCTGGTGCCCAGAGTCAGGACTAAACATGGACCGGCCTCCTGCTGGTGCCAGAGTCAGGACTGAACATGGACCGGCCTCCTGCTGGTGCCAGAGTCAGGACTGAACATGGACCGGCCTCCTGCTGGTGCCAGAGTCAGGACTGAACATGGACCGGCCTCCTGCTGGTGCCAGAGTCAGGACTGAACATGGACCGGCCTCCTGCTGGTGCCAGAGTCAGGACTGAACATGGACCGGCCTCCTGCTGGTGCCAGAGTCAGGACTAAACATGGGGGAATCTGCGTTTCAGTTTTATGCAGCTAAAATCTGGAACATCCTGAAGATGTGACTCTCTTTGCTCTTTGCACTCTTCTCTTTTAAGTCTTAAACTGTTTTGTGATTTCTGTCATCTCTTTGTGATTTTAATGCATTTTTCCTGTTGTTTGAAGCACTTTGAATTCCCCTTGTGTATGAATTCAGCTCTACAAATAAACTTGACTTTCCCTGCCTTGGTTAGACTATTGCCAGCTTGATTTGACTGTCCCAGATGAGCTCTTAGACAGCTGCACTACATCCCAAATTCTGCTGCTCGGGTCCTGACTAGCACCAGGAAGTCTCTGCAATGGCTTCTAGACGCTCAGAATAGTCTTTAAAGCCGTAGTGAATCATCTGAGTCATCTCTGGTGATCATGAATACAGTGTGACCTTTAAGAAAGTAAGCTGTGCTGAGAGAAGTGGTCTATTATAGAGTTGTTTGATAATCTAAAAATACTACAAACCTACAGTTTCAATACATTCTTCAACAAAACAAACCCAAAGTTGTGTCTCTAACTTTGACTGACTCAGCTGTTTCTTCTTTCCTCTCTGAGAAGCATGTGTGATGAATTTCATTTGCTATTTCCTGGTGTGACGGGACCTTAAGCCCGTTATATTGTGCTTCCAGCTCTGCCAGCAGACCACTTTCCTGAGCTCAGTTTTCAAACAGCCAGATGGAACTTTAGCCAGATCTGCTGAGGGATCCAAAAGTTGTTAGTGTGAAAAGCTCAGAAAGACTTTGAGGGGAAGACATTACATATTTTTCATTACAGCCAGCTTTAACATGTTTTATCACACGTCTTACCCTTTTATGGTGCAAACGCTAAGAAGGTTATCTCTTCATTTACATGAGTGGGTAACAGGTCAACAACTGATCCAATTATTGAACAAATAGTATAAATGTTGCAACACATTGCAATACTTCATGATTTAGATCTAAATAAACATGCATTACTGTTGTTCCTAAAGCCACATCAGCTACACTGAAGATGGGACAAATATAGAGGAGCGATTTCCCAACAGGGACAATAAAGAATACCTTAAGGGTCACAGAATTGTTATAAAATCACATAAGGTTCTGTGCAATACAATCAATTGTGCAAACCTATCATATATTGTAACGCTTGCACATTGATTTGGTGACAAATAACTAATTGATCTATGGTTTCCTTTAGAGAACTGACCTCAGCTACCCCACCTTTAATGAATTATGTTCTGTACAGATTGTATTTTGAGTCAATATGTGGACCAATTTTTTTTTTTTTTAGCATACGTAAGGCAATAGTCTACTATTCACAAACTGCATATGATGAACTGTCTTATAAATAATGTCAAAGAAAATATGTGTTGTTTTGCACATGTTTGAATAAGCCTCTGAGATGGTACTGTTTTGCTACAAAGAGTAAACTCAAAGGAAATTAAAATTCTGTTTCAGTGCACAACAAGAAAATGACCATCGAGAGTGTAACAAATCATGCAAACCCGTCTGGCCTTTCTTCCCTCCCCCTTTTTCTAATCACGTCTGCATCTAGATAATACTCCCGTAAGTACAACCGTTAAATAAAATATGAGTTTAATTAAGAAATCAGCAAATTTATGTATCCACTTTACTGATTTTGTCTGTCTGTGTCAATAAACAGATCAATAAAAGCTTCTCAGAGAGAATTCACCAGACAAATGACTCCCCAACAGTGTCCTAACAGCAGCTGAAGGCAAAAGGATCTGTAAAAACACTGGCACCAAGAGCACTCTTGGATTACCACGTTCACATTCAAATTAATGTAAGAGACATTCAAATAGCTGAAGGTTTGTGACTTTATGACGCATTTTGTTTCATAACGCTTTTTTAGATCACATTCTTGCACAACGTTTGCAATGATCTGATATGTAAAACTAGAACCTTGAATTCGGCAGCTAGGTAATCCTCCAAACACAACTGCAGATTCAGATGGGTCCCCAGGTGCTGCACTGCTCCACACAGGTGGCCCCAACAGCTTTGTGAGTGGGGGATACGTTTTGACAGACCCTAGTGCCCCAGATCGGTTTGCAAAGGGGCGCTTTGGAAGGGTTCTTTTAATAGTGGAATGCATTTCCATGGCTCCGGGTCACGAGGGTTAGCGGCGTGGGTCTGCAATGTGAGCAGCTGACATAAATACATGTTTTCTTAATAAATA
Organism: Eucyclogobius newberryi; assembly: GCF_026437365.1. NCBI lineage: Eukaryota > Metazoa > Chordata > Actinopteri > Gobiiformes > Gobiidae > Eucyclogobius > Eucyclogobius newberryi. The sequence goes on along the minus strand of NW_027315801.1, from coordinate 30,057,448 downwards.
CAATTTAAATCATACAGAATCTCACACAACATTTCTGGTGCCATGAGACGTGGCTAAAGCTCACTTCTTCAGTAAGCTTTAGTTTAGGATTCAAGTAACTACTTCTGGTTTAGTGTTAGCTTTTTCTGAATTTGTTTCACTTCTCTGCCTCGCTACACTATATTTGATCTTTTTCTTTATGTAATGCATGATAATATTTCTGATCTTAACACGAATGCTTTGCATCAAAAAACAGACAGCAGCTGTTGCCTACGTAAACAAACTGAACATTTAAGTTATCATTACTATAAATCATCACAAAATCCAGTTAATGTTTGGGGAGATGTTTTTGCTGTGTCTGTTCTACTGTATGTCATTAAACATATTTATATCCATGGAGACAAGCGAATGGTACCGCCAGGCCAAGTTACAGGTCAGATCTGTGGAGAAGCAAGCCTACTCACAGTAAGAAAAAGTTTATGCCAAACTGTAAAACATTCCAGTGAAAGCAATAAAGCAAAGTTTGATCATTTATTAGCTTCTGTATATAGTGGTAAACGGTTGTAAATGATGTACTAGGATTACATTAAAGTAATATCATCATAATATTGCGTGTTGACGTCAGAATTCATTGAGCTGGTGTTTGTACTTTATGACAGGTGGATGAATAAACAGGATTCTTCAGTTATGACTGACCCCGACTGGCACCAACACACGGCCAAAAGCCAAACCGTCTATGAGAAAAAAACTGAAGAAAACAGGAACTGGCTCATCCGCATTACGAGCTGAAAAGGAGGAATGGCATAACCGTGGGCGTCCACATCGAGAGGATGATCCTGTCAGCCTCAAATCACCCGAGCCATTTAGAATGCTCAGCCAGCACGCCAGACAAAACAACGCTATAAATTACTACCAACATCATTCTGTCAACACATTTCCTGTTACATTTCCTGTAACTGTCACTTTATTCAGGTCTGGCTTAAAACTGTTGACTTCACAATTTCATCTAAAATTCTGTTCCAGGGTTGCATCCTGTAATATCACAAAATATAACTATATGTCAACATTGCATTTACAACCATATTTGCTCTTCTTCTTGGCCATGAGTGTCAAGATTTGGTTAATCAACGTTCATGATTATTGAGGGCACGATATAATTGCAATAACTTAAGAAAATGCTAATTGTGAGAATCATCAAAAGCAAATGTAAGTTATTTATTTTCAAATATGCAACAAATGATTCAACCTAAATGTAAAGTGCTTTATATCTGGCTATTTATGTCCCAATATCATTACTCATTGGGAAAGTCTAGAGGCATAATTCAGGAATGGACAATATTAAAGAAAGATAATCAAGGTTTTCACTGTTGTTTTGTCCAAAATTTGAATTAAAAAAAAAAATAAGTATACTTAAAATGCACTTATATATATATATACTACTTTTTGGTAAGGGAAGAGTCCAGATGAAACAGCGGAACATTTTTCTGCACTGGCCCCCTCCATGATATTTCTTCACACAATAATTGTAATTAGTGCCTTGGCCTTTTTAACTCCATACGCACCTAACGACCCCTGATCTCTTGATCAAACCAGGTCAACTATATCTTGAATAGATTGGACCAAGCCGAGCTCATGATGATTAATAAAATATACTTAACCTTACCTTTTCTACCTTTTCTAAATATATGTCGATGCTAATGAATGACTGTTGATCACTGATTTAGTTATGAATCCTCAATCAGTCTGACCTTTATTTATACCGGTCTGTTTTATTCATTCAAACCACGTGACCACCAATTTGAGCTAATCCATATTAGCGTTCATACTTGCCCATCTGTAAACATTGCCCTACCATTACCCCGCACGTGCCATATTGACTCCATGCACGCCCCTGTCCCCATGCAGTTTTAATGCAGCACAGACGAGGCAATTATTCCCGCACCCCGCCTCTCCCGACATCACACAAGATATTAACTTATGCGACCGGACGGGCCTGTCTTGACACATTTGCAGCCCGGGCCACCACCAGCCCCCTCGCCCGCCCCACCGCTGATGATTTGTACTAATTTGTGCTGCAGGCGAGATATTAGGGCGCTGAATTGTATATAAATTGTTAATATGCTCAGATGTATTACCAGGATATTACCCCTCCGACTCTAACCTGTGACAGCCGGAGTGTGTGTGAGCGTGGGGCCGCTTTGCTTTAGGGGCCCCGCTAATTGTTATCTGCTGAGTGGAGGTGACTTTTCTCCTGCCCCGGGGGAACGGCAGAGGTGAGAGAGGTGCAGGCAAAAGGCAATGAAGGAAAGGTAATGTGACAATAAGATACGGGATGTATAAATGAATTAAACCAAAGCTTGTCTAAATATAAGATCTTCCCATTTAAGTTTCAGCTCATATTGCACATTTTAAACACCGGAGAATATTCTGAAATACAATGATCTCATGCTTTTCAGAAAATGATTGAGAGATCAACAGAAAACCCCAAAGACACAGCGGTGTATAACGATTTAAAAAAATAATGCTGCCTTTGCGATTTGCTAATTTTGACCTTTAAATTATTATGATTTCCATTCAGTTGTGATGAATCTGGCAGCCCTTGGAGACAGCGATGCTTAACAAACGCTCCACTCTTATCCCATCAAGGTCAAAGAAAACTGATGCAAAAGCTGGAGAAAATAACATTTGGCATTTTTTTGAAACCGCTGCTAAAAGCCATTTGAAAGAAAGCAAAAACTGTTTAGCTATCTATCTAGTCGCTTTGCACTTCTAGGTATTACAGTGTGTCTTTTCTCTCGTGTAGTTGGCGTCGCTCTCTCTCTGTGAAGTCACAAACACATCTGCATCTCTCCTGCCTCCTGTAGCGGGCCGTCGTTGTGAGGCAGCTCAGAGTCACGCCGCCGGTTCTTCTTTATTTCCTCACTATTTGCCCGGTATCTTTTCCCTGCCCCTGCTGCGTTTGCCTCTAATTCCCCCGATTCCTCTCCCATCTTACAATGCACAGACAAACGCAACCACATTCCCCCTCCCGCCTCCGCCTCCTTTACTGATCCCTCCGTCAGTCAGAGCGGGAGATAGATGCACGTGGCGTCCTCCATGTTGATGGGGAATTCATTCAGCCCCGTATCCTCGCCGTATCAGAGGAATAAAGATGGACACGGGCGGAAACTCGGCTCCTTTCGATGCAGCTGTTCCCTGCGTATCGGGAGTGTGCGTGCGTGTGCGTGGTGTCAGTGCGCGCCAGTGGTGAGTTATGGGAGGCGTTATGGTTGTTTATGTCACTTTGTTGTAAAGGTGTCACCTCGCGGATCGAGATCGATGGCCCCGCTTTCAGTCGCTGTAGTGTCTCCGAAGGACCGGACACTTCCATATGTTACGAGACAACAACGCTGTCACTTTCACGCAATGGAACCTCGGCCCGTCGCATTGGATGTAGATAGTTACAGGCGTTTGTGTAAATTAGGGAAGGAATAGTGTTTTGTAATCTCATATTTAATGACCAGATTATAAAACTAGCTACAGGTTGCTTCTGAATTACTTTTGTATTTTTTGCATGTGTTTTTGCCTATGGAGGTTGTACTGAAAAGATCCAACAAGAAAAAAACAAGTATTTCCATTGCCTGGTTATCATTATTTTAGATTTTAGATTTTCCTCTTTTATTCATAGAAGTTGCATGTTCCAAAACAAAGATGTTAAAGTCTTGGGCTGGTTGGATATGACCAAAGTTTTAAGCCAAATTGCACCGACTTGAGGCATAAGAGTTTTGTACCAGATCGTGAAAGAGAATCAGATGAAAGGCTTTGATAAGCTGAAAGAGAAACAAGACTTTTATAGTATTTACAACAAAAAATAAGTTATTATAATCAAGAAATGAAACAAAGCAATGATAATTACAAACCCGCCTCTTCATCAAGGCAGACAAATCAGAACTATCAAGGGGAATAGGATCTAAAGTATATAAATGCATTGATAACTACAACTAATCTACTAAATATATCAAAATCAAATGTTAAAAAGAGGGTAGTTTTGATTTGACGGACGAGGAGTGGGAAAGTGTCTGTATTTCACGATGGAGAACCACAAGAGAAACCTGAGAAAACAGAATATTTTAACAGTTTTCCATCTCAAGAATAAGGATCTAGAATATATAGTCAATCTGTTGATTTTATAAGGAAAGTACCACATTCGTAAAATGAAATATGAGGGAAAGAGCTATTCACTCTTCAAGTAGTTTTTATATGATTTGCAGTTACATAAGCTCCTTAAATACGGGCTGGAATAAAAATCAATAAAAACATTAGAAGTATATAGGAAATGTTTCAATCCACCATAATTGTTATTTTTTTCTCTCTGTATTACAAACCTCAACCTATCTTTTCTTTTTTCTTTTTGTATTGTCTCTGTTGTGTTACGTAAGGTCCATTTTTTTTTTGGTTTATATTAAAAAAATTGCGTGTTCAGTTTCAAGTTTATTGACAGGTTGGACTACACAGTTTACTAAAATGTAGTGTTCAAGATCATATTTAGGATTCACAAAGGATTTTGCATTTTTTTTGGTGATAATAGTACTTCCTGGTTGGACGTGAGCTGCAGATGTGACAGATTGACTCACAACCTCACAAACTCCATACACATTACACAGCAGGTATTATTTGACCAATAATAATACCAGATAAAAACCTTTATTTTGACAAATGGTTGTTTGAAATGTGTGAAAATTGTCTCAGATTTTTTTTTTTTGATGATTTCTTTTAAATGTTCATCACAAACTCAAACTTGATTAATGTAAAACTAAGTATTTACCATACGATCTCTCCAAACCAGTGGTGGAATACAAAAACAAAAGTAATGTAGGCTACAATTTTCAAGTATCTGTACTTTACTTTACTTTTTGAAAAGGACTAAAAAGAAATAAGTACTTTCTATATTGAATGAGGGGTTATTTTTAGCAAATTTGTGGTGACAACCTAAACATTTTAAGTTCAAGTCTTCGCATCGAGCAAACAAAATTATGCATAAACAAGTCTGGAAATTGATTGACTAAAAAAAAAAAAAAATTCTTCATCACCACATTTCACACAATACTTTTTAATCTAAAAGCACATACTTCAGTTCTTTTACTTAAGATTTGTATCTGCAGTACTTGTATTTTGCTCCTGTGCCTGTAGTTTTACATTTTTAACTGAATGATGACTTCTTCCACCACTGCATCGAACATAATCACAAAAGCTGTTATTGCACGTTAATGAGCTCCTACTCGTGTTGACTAAACGCAGTGCTTTGTCAGACGCACCGTAATGGCACAATACGTCGCAGAACGCTCTGTTTACCTCGGCCATGTTTGCGGACCATTACCTAGCAACATGTCACATGATGAGGCCCTCGATTGGTGCATTAGGTCCATCTCACTTTAAAGCCTTGTCTTCCGTTGTGTCAGCACTTTTCTCCCTAACTGCATTCATCAGGACAGATCATTACATCCTTCCTCTCCTCCTCCTCCTCCTCTCCCTGTCTCATCCATCCCTCACTCTCTAAATGAAAGGGGAACCCATGGTGCATCTAAAGAGGAGCCGCCAGCAAAGCCAAGGGTGCTGAGATGAGAAGAGAGAAGTTTGAAGAGACACAGCGGACTCCAAATGGTGCGAACGAAGAGGAGAGATCGCATTGATTAGTCTGTGTTGTGGCTGTAGCTGAAGCGGACGTCCTACTCGGGCGATTAGAAGCCGGCAGGATGAAGGAACTGATGCAACTGTCCACACCACATGCACGTAATGAGACGTAGAATCGCCTCCTAAAATTTGGGATGGTCTCTTTGGTCTAAGGTGGAATTTGTTGTTGTTTTTTGACATTTGGAGGCACTTTTTAATCACATTTTCTGACTCTGGATGATTCATGACTTCCATTTTGGTGTCACTGCTTATTTGACACTCCCCCAAAATATTCTGCTTCTGTCAGCCAAAATTACAACCTCACACAAGCTGAAGTGGATTTTCCTTCCATCATAAACCCCTTTGGCAATCACAGGGCATCATTTGAAAACATTTTGCTTTTTGCTGAAGAAAGTCAAAGTTGTTTAGCTACGAATATGCTGTAGTAGCTTGAGGCGACTTGTGTAATTCAATTCACTCTCACCAGGGGAGACATTAAAGAACTCTGCAACAGCCTTTAGTGTAAAAGAAAAAACATCAAATACATACGGTTTATTTCATGGGAAATATAGGGTTTGAATAACTGCAGCAGCAGGAGGTGCTTCACTTTTTAAGCAGCTACAGCGCTCGGAGTATTTGTCACAAAAAAAAATGCATTTTTGTCCCTGGCCATCTATTTATTTACACATAAAACAGTAAATGGGTGTTAGGTTTATTGTTTGATCCACTTGGCGCTCACATTTCTGGCTAAGCTTTAAAGTTCTCTATGATACAGTCCTAACGTCACTACAGTCTGCGTTCTCCCAGCACAGTCTTGATCGCAGTCCCTGAATTTAGTGTTGAATTCAGGCAAATCCAAAGCCATAAATGAATGTTCCCAGATGATTATAATTTTAAGTATCTTGGCTTTGCACTAGACCAAGAGGTATCCTTTAAATCTCACTTGCAAAATGGGTTATTATGGTGATGTTCTTGATGTTAATGCAGCAGCTAAATGTCTTAAATCTCTAAATACGGTTTATCATTGGGCATTAAGACTTGTGACGCCCGATGTCACTGTGAACTCCAGCGCTGAGTGGCCCTCTCACTGGATGATTTCTATCTATACAGCTCCTGCGCATGTTGTCACGCTATCCCAGCATGCACCACTAAACGCCACACTGGCAGTGATGGCAGCGGGCAATTTGCATACAAACTAACGGCGTCAGCCTCAATCATCACATTTTCAGAGATCGTGGATTATTATTTTACCGAGTTGTACAAATGATCATGCACAGCAGAAAGACTTTTAGAGACTTTTAGCGCCGGGACAAAGCTCAAGATTGACGAGAGAGTGGATTTCTACAGCTAAACAAAAGTAGTAGTGAGTTAAGGCTCACATTAATGAAGGTACAAATGTATTTCTGCATCGTATCAGTTTTTTCTTGAGGAATAATAACGTTAAGATTGTGTACAGGCAAAGAAAACAAACTAAAGCTAAATTAATTTCCAGGTGTTTATTACATCGACATGAGTGAATGAGTCTCTGTCGTGTTCAGCAACTTCGTGTAGCAAATTAGTCAGAGCACAATATGTTTTCACAATTTTATCCAGCTCACATCATTTTAATTCTCATTATCAGTGAGTGTTATGTATACAGGGTTTTATAATAAAGTGTATTTCTCACATACATCTCCAGAGAAATGTTTTGATCATATTAGAAGGTGAAAGTGAATCACATGTTTTGCAGATATAGAGTACAATCTACACAGTCTAACCTCTTTAAAACCAGGAAAGGGTCACTATGTTTAATATTTTTTTCTATTTATTTATTGTTTCTTTACGGCTTAATTTAATGACAAAGAAGACTCCAAAAGCTACATTTCAGGTATGTTGCCGTTCATTACCGCGGTTTCTTTCCTGCAGTGATGGCGTCCTCTAGAAACGTAGTCACGTGTTGCAAGAGCTTTATAAGACTGTTTGTGGATGTGTGACCTTGTGCCGACCCTGAAGGTCACTGTGCCCTGTGCTCACGTCACTTTTATGCTTTGTCAGTACCTCGAGTACGGACTGATTGCAAGAAGCGAGCCTTCTTCTGTGCTATGAGGTTTTGTGAAATGATCTGGCTCAATGGAAAAAACAAAATTGTCTGTGCTTTAAATAGATTCTTGATGTTTCTTAAATGTCTCTTTAAATGTGCAAATGTTTTTATGATTTGTGCTGCTGCTACTTTTTCACGTCACCCCAAGTCACTCTCAATGGGTTTTAACCTGGTAAAATAAAGGTTAGTTAATACAAATAAACAAATGGTTAGACTAGAATAGACTTCTAAACTTATGGTAACAACAGAGTAAGTAAAATGTATGTACAATGCAATCCTATTAAAATATTATATTTAGGATAAGTACGATGCATTAAATTATATTCATATTTATGGAAAAAAAAATCCTAAATTTACACTTCTTGTGCAGCTTATTGACATAAATGTAAGAAATATGTATTGTAAGTTTTTCATAATGTCATATTTTCATTTTAAAATAAGGTATTTTATGTCTGAAAATTGCCAAAATTCTACAAACTATTTGGGGCATTCAAATCTAAAAAATGGACAAGGCCAAGATTAAATGTCTTGTGTTCAAAAATAAACTTTAAGAAATTGATCTTGGTGATTTAATGGTTGGATTACAAATATAACAGGAGAGTTGAAATGTTAGGTTCTTTTTCCCGCTGTTCATATCATTCATTATTGTCCTGCAAAAGCTGACTTACAACCACAGAGCGGGATGACGAGTATGGATGAGTAAATCACTAATGCTTTGTCATCAAGTTTAGAAAATCATTGCAGGGGATCAAAATATGAATCTGAAACTGAGCAAGTGAACCAAATCAAGCAGCCACAGAGTTAACGCTGGGCTTTTCTATAACATAAAGGCACACAGTGACATTTGAACACTTTCCCTCGCACACGAAGGACACACACAAAGACCAAAGAAGAGTCTTGCTGTTTTGGAGACACGATTCTCTTTCATTTAAAAAGAGCCTGATTAATATGAACCAAAATAACCATGAAAAGAGTGAGAGAGAGGTTGTGAGGGGAGTGATGTGTGCCTTAATGCAGCCCACAGAGTATTTACAGTGGTGTTCTGCACGGATTAGTTTTGTGAGCGGATTAGTGAAGCTGCATTACTGCTGTTTTATTTAACACACAACAGCAAAAGACTAAAAATAAAAGCTTCTTAACAACATTTAGGCAGGACGCGGACCAGATATTTTGTAAACACGCTGTTAGTGTCCTCTTCAAAAACACCACTTTGCACTGACTTAATGTTGTAATCTGGTGAAAGTTTCCCAAGGACATATGTTTGGCATGAAAAACGCTGTCATATTAGTTGAGACGGTGGCGCTGCGGGTGAACGTGGCATATGCACAGAGCAGTCGGTTGAACAGAGTGCAGGATTAATGCAAAAATACTTAGTCGAGAGAGAGGACAAGAGAGAATTAAAGCTGCAAGCGGCATCCAACGGCCCTCGCGGGCCGCCGGCCTTCCGACTCTGCGCTTTCGACTCTGCGCTTTCGACTTGACAAAGATGGCGCCCTTATTGTGTGTTGAATTAAAAAAGAACTTGACAGACGGCGACACATTGGACATGGCCAATCCAGTGCAAATGAACACAAGTGTCGAAATGATATTTCCCAAAGTAAAGCTTGATCGAGCTATTGCCCACGGAGGAGTTTGTTAAAGTGTGAAGCGTAAATGTGAACATTTCATAGATTTAGCGTTTTTCCCATTTGTGACAGTATATTTGCAGCTCCACGGCACAGAGACCGTAGCACTTAGAATCAAAATATGGATAACTTTTGATGTCCCGCTTGTGTAGATAATTTCCCCCAAATATGAACTTGATCGGGCAATCGCCCTAGGAGGAGTTCGTTAAAGTGTGAAGCGTAAAAATGTGGTCATTTTAGAGATTTAGCTGTTTTCCCATTTGTGACATATATTTGCGGGTCCGCCACACAGAGACCGTAGCACTTAGAATCAAAATATGGATAAGTTTTGATGCCCCGCTTGTGTAGATGATTTTCCCAGAATATGAGCTTGATCGGGCTATCACCCTAGGAGGAGTTCGTTAAAGTGTGAAGCGTAAAAATGTGGTGATTTGAGCGATTCTGCAATTTTCCCATAAGGATAACATGGGATGTTTCTGTCATCGCTAGGGTTACGCCGTACAAAATATGACTTTGGCTCTCATACTTTTATAATCGGGATGGCAAATTAGAATTTTGTTCAAAATATCATGGCATTTAGAAAAACTCTATTGTTTATAGGCCACTCCGAAGGCCAAATAGTCAGAATTCTGGGAAACGTTTGCGGCTCCGTCGCACAGAGACCGTAAAAGCTATCCTTAAAATTTGGATAACTTTAGATGCCCCACTTGTCTAGAGGACGTACACCGATTTTGAGGTTGGTGGGCAAAACGCACTAGGAGGAGTTCGTTAAAGTGTGAAACATAAAAATGTGGTAATTTGAGAGATTTTGCGTTTTTCCCATAGGGATAACATGGGAGGTTTCTGTCATCGCTACGACTACGCCGTAAAAATGAAGGCGTTTGTCTGATTGGCTTTTTTGATTGGGACGGCAAAATAGAATTTTGGGTAAAGTTTAGAACATTTTGGTAAAACTAATTCAAAGGTCACTCTGTAGGGGGTGCTATCGTGCCCATTTCAATTTTGTCATCCTAAACTGGTCCAAACCAGAAAGTTTAACAACTGATTCAAATTTGGTCCTAATCGGACTGGTTTTGATCAAATGGGTGCAATTTTTAGATTTGCAATATCCCAAAATAAGTTGTCCAACTTTGCGGCTGCGCCGCACACAGACCGTAAAAGGTATCCCAAAAATTTGGATAACTTTAGATGCCCCACTTGTCCAGAGGACGTACGCCGATTTTGAAGTCAGTGGGCAAAACGCCCTAGGAGGAGTTCGTCAAAGTTTGACGTGAACAAAATGGCTAACTCAGCGTATTTTCATTTTCAAAGGAAGATGGCGGCCATAGGGTAAGTCTGGGGGCGTGGCCACAATAATATTTTGTTTTTGTCCTCAAAAGAGGAATGCGTGTCCCGAATTTCGTAGCTCTACGACAAAGTTGACCTCGGGGCGTCTCCCATAGGCGCAATGTATTTCGACTTTTGTCGGTGGCGCTGTCGCGCCATTTTTTAACGAAAAAAAAAATGGCCCAGGAAAAACAAAATTTTTCGCCGATTCTGAATTTTGGCCAAAGTTTGGTGAGTTTTTGAGCATGTTCAGGGGGTCAAATTAGAGCTCAAAGCGCTGAAGAAGAACAAGAAAAATAATAATAATTAAAGCCGCAAGCGGCATCCAACGGCCCTCGCGGGCCGCCGGCCTTCCGACTCTGCGCTTTCGACTTGATAAAGATGGCGCCCTTATTGTGTGTTGAATAAAAAAAGAACTTGACAGACGGCGACACATTGGACATGGCCAATCCAGTGCAAATGAACACAAGTGTCAGTCAAATTTGCTGCGCCGCCGCACAGAGACCGTAGCACTTGGAATATAAATATGGATAACTTTTGATGCCGCGCTTGTGTAGATGATTTTTCCCAAAGTAAAGCTTGATCGAGCTATTGCCCACGGAGGAGTTTGTTAAAGTGTGAAGCGTAAATGTGAACATTTCAAGGATTTGGCGTTTTTCCCATTTGTGACAGTATATTTGCAGCTCCACGGCACAGAGACCGTACCACTTAAAATCAAAATATGGATAACTTTTGATGCCCCGTTTGTGTAGATGATTTTCCCCAAATATGAGCTTGATCGGGCAATCGGCCTAGGAGGAGTTCGTTAAAGTGTGAAGCGTAAAAATGTGGTGATTTTAGAGATTTCGCTGTTTTCCCATTTCTGACATATATTTGCGGGTCCGCCACACAGAGACCGTAGCACTTAAAATCAAAATATGGGTAAGTTTTGATGCCCCGCTTGTGTAGATGATATTCTCCAAATATGAACTTGATCGGACAATCGCCCTAGGAGGAGTTTGTTAAAGTGTGAAGCGTAAAAATGTGGTGATTTGAGCGATTCTACGATTTTCCCATAAGGATAACATGGGATGTTTCTGTCAACGCTACGGTTACGCCGTACAAAATATGACTTTGGCTCTCATACTTTTATGATCAGGATGGCAAATTAGAATTTTGTTCAAAATATCATGTCATTTGGAAAAACTCTATTGTTTATAGGCCACTCTGAAGGCCAAATAGTCAGAATTCTGGGAAACGTTTGCGGCTCCGTCGCACAAAGACCGTAAAAGTTATCCTTAAAATTTGGATAACTTTAGATACACCACTTGTCTAGAGGACGTACACCGATTTTGAGGTTGGTGGGCAAAACGCACTAGGAGGACTTCGTTAAAGTGTAAAACATAAAAATGTGGTAATTTGAGAGATTTTGTGGTTTTCCCATAGGGATAACATGGGAGGTTTCTGTCATCGCTACGACTACGGTGTAAAAATTTAGGCATTTTTGTGATTGGCTTTTGTGATCGGGACGGCAAAATAGAATTTTGGGTAAAGTTTAGACAATTTTGGTAAAACTAATTTTTGACCTTCAATGTTAATTTAAAGGTCACTCTGTAGGGGGCGCTATCACTGCCATTTCAATTTTGTCAGCCTAAACTGGTCCAAACTAGAAAGTTTAACAAATGATTCAAATTTGGTCCTAATCGGACTGGTTTTGATCAAATGGGAGCAATTTTTAGACCTGCAATATTCCAAAATAAGTTGTCCAACTTTGCGGCTGCGCCGCACACAGACCGTAAAAGGTATCTCAAAAAATTGAATAACTTTAGATGCCCCACTTGTCCAGAGGACGTACGCCGATTTTGAAGTCGGTGGGCAAAACGCCCTAGGAGGAGTTCGTCAAAGTTTGACGTGAACAAAATGGCTAACACAGCGTGTTTTCATTTTCAAAGGAAGATGGTGGCCATAGGGTAAGTCTGGGGGCGTGGCCACAATAATATTTTTTTTTTGTCCTCACAAGAGGAATGCGTGTCCCGAATTTCGTAGCTCTACGACAAAGTTGACCTCGGGGCGTCTTCCATAGGCGCAATGTATTTTGACTTTTGTCGGTGGCGCTGTCGCGCCATTTTTTAACGCAAAAAAAAATGGCCCAGAAAAAACTAAATTTTTCGCCGATTCTGAATTTTGGGCAAAGTTTGGTGAGTTTTTGAGCATGTTCAGGGGGTCAAATTAGAGATCAAAGCGCTGAAGAAGAACAAGAAAAATAATAAAAAATATAGCCGCAAGCGGCAATGATCGGCCCTCGCCACGCCGCCGCCACGCCGCCGCCACGCCGCAAGAGGAGCCCCAATTGTCCTTTTATTACGCCTACTGCTGAATCTGTGACGCTGTCACATCTTCTCCCCTTTGTTTTACCATCAAAAAGCTATTTTATTTTGAATTCTTGGCAAAATGTGCGGCTTTGCCGCACAGACACCGTGACTCTTTGAATGAAAATGTGGATAACTTTTGATGGTCTTGAAGATGAGTCTCACCAAATTTCAGGTTAATAGGGCTGACGCCCTGGGAGGAGTTTGTGAAAGTCTAAAGTGTAAACATGAAAGGTTTCGGTCATCGTTACGGCAACGCCATAACAATTATGACATGAGTCATTGACTTTTTTGATGGGGATGCTAAAATTGAGTTGTGTGTCAAATTTCATATAATTTCGCAAAACTAAACATTTAACCTCCATATAAAATCTGTAGGGGGCGCTGTGGCGCCAAATGAATTTATTTCACTTCAAGTAGGTTTAGGGCAAAGAGTTTAACAACTGATTCTAATTTGACGCAATTCGGACTTTACCTGCGCAAACGGCAGAAATTTTAAATATGGGAGATTTCTGAAATTCTAGCTACAGTTTGCGGCTTCGCCGCTCAGAGACCGTGAGAGGTATCAATGTAATTTGGATAACTTTTGATGTCCCACTCCTCAGTAGCATTTTCACCAAATTTCAGCTTTTTAGGGCCAACGCCCTGGGAGGAGTTCGTAAAAGTACGACGTTTGGAAAAACTCCGAAGTCATGTTTAGCCATTTTTGAAGCAATATGGCCGACATTTGGTTGGGCGGACGGCATTGCCGTAATAATATTTTTTACTTCTCTTGTCACCATCTACCTCTGCGCCAAATTTCATGATTCTACGATCAGATTTTTTTTGGGTCATTTCCCATCTCTCAATGCATTTTTGGTACATTTGGTGGCGCTGACGCGCCAATTTTTTTTATTTTAGAAAAGGGAAATAGCCAGAATGTAGAGAGGCACGATTTTTAGAGGTGTGCAAATTTTTGTGACTTTTCGTCAATGTTCACTGGGTGAAAAATAGGGGGGTTGGTCCCGAGAAGAAGAAAGAAAGAAAGAAAGAAAGAAAGAATAATATTCCGATGCGAAAACAATGTTTCCCATTTTTCAAATATCATAAACTATACATTTTCGGAAAGCGCTCGCGCTTTCCTACCTCATGGTGTGGGTCCCTGGTCACTGACGGGTACTTTCGATAATTTTGAGTGGGCTCCGCCCACTTTGTGTTTTTGGCCCTCTATACAGTAATAATGTTCAATTTTTGCATTACATGCTTATATGCACGGAACATGCAAGAGATGGGGAACGTATTCGTGAGCTACTTAGCGCAAATGAGTGCTTTATATGGGGATGACGACCGCTTCGCGGTCATCATCCCAATGTAAAGTGCTCGTTTAGTGCGAACTTTTGCACGGGCTTCGCCCGTTTACAACGGTAATGTTCCATTTTCCTACAACTAATTAGTATGCACGGGGCGTGCATGAGTGGAGGAGTGCGTTAGTGAGTGTTTGGAAGTGGGCGAGCGCTTCGCGCTCGATTTCGTGCTCGGTTTCACTTTCGCAGCCGTGCTTCGCACGGCCTTACGAGATTAATAGGCCTCTCGCCAGCTTGTGGCGCTCGGGCCTAATAAAAATAATAATATTTTTAGCAAAAACAATATAGCCGTTTTTTCTATAACAACAAATTATACATCGTTTGAAAGCTCTAAGCCTTCCCCATGCCGCCATGGGGTGGAATCATCATTACGAGCGCTTACGCGCTCGTCACTCCCTATTTCGTCGGGATGCCCCGCCCACTCCCCATAGACTTCCATTGATTTGAGCAGAAACAAGCATGGCCCATGCCTGCGGCATGGATTCTCGCGCACGGGACGATGCCAGGAGGGTTTTTGGAGGAATGCAGCGCTTCGCGCTGCTGTTGTCAACAATTTGTGAATGGGCTACGCCCATTCACAAATTGTTGACTATTTCTGTCATAGCAGGAGTAAGTATGCATGATCCATGCCTTCGGCATGGGCTAGTTCACTGTACTTGCCAGGGGCGACGGGGCACCAAACATGCGGGCTGTGCCCGCATGTTTGGTAAGACAGTTGCAACGCTGCCTTCGGCAGCGTTGCGGGAGCAATAGGCCCTCCGCCCTGCTGGGGCTCGGGCCTAATAAAAAATATAGCCGCAAGCGGCAATGATCGGCCCTCGCTACGCCGCCGCCACGCCGCAAGAGGAGGGGGCGCTAACGCGCCCCAATTGTCCTTTTATTACGCCTACTGCTGAATCTGTGACGCTGTCACATCTTCTCCCCTTTGTTTTACCATCAAAAAGCAATTTTATTTTGAATTCTTGGCAAAGTGTGCGGCTTTGCCGCACAGACACCGTGACTCTTTGAATAAAAATGTGGATAACTTTTGATGGTCCACCCCTGAAGATGAGTCTCACCAAATTTCAGGTTAATAGGGCTGACGCCCTAAGAGGAGTTTGTGAAAGTCTAAAGTGTAAACATGTTTACACTTTAGACTTGCGATTTCCCCATTGGAATAACATGGAAGGTTTCGGTCATCGTTACGGCAACGCCATAACAATTATGACATGGGTCTCGTTGACTTTTTTGATGGGGATGCTAAAATTGAGTTGTGTGTCAAATTTCATATAATTTCGCAAAACTAAACATTTAACCTCCATATAAAATCTGTAGGGGGCGCTGTGGCGCCAAATTAATTTATTATACTTCAAGTAGGTTTAGGGCAAAGAGTTTAACAACTGATTCTAATTTGACGCAATTCGGACTTTATCTGCGCAAACGGCAGAAATGTAAAATTTGGGAGATTTCTGAAATTCTTGCTACAGTTTGCGGCTTTGCCGCTCAGAGACCGTGACAGGTATCAATGTAATTTGGATAACTTTTGATGTCCCACTCCTCAGTAGCATTTTCACCAAATTTCAGCTTTTTAGGGCCAACGCCCTGGGAGGAGTTCGTAAAAGTACGACGTTTGGAAAAACTCCGAAGTCATGTTTAGCCATTTTTGAAGCAATATGGCCGACTTTTGGTTGGGCGGACGGCGTTGCCGTAATAATATTTTTTACTTCTCTTGTCACCATCTACCTCTGCGCCAAATTTCATGATTCTACGATCAGATTTTTTTTGGGTCATTTCCCATCTCTCAATGCATTTTTGGTACATTTGGGGGCGCTGACGCGCCATTTTTTTTTATTTTAGAAAAGGGAAATAGCCATAATGTAGAGAGGCACGATTTTTAGAGGTGTGCAAATTTTTGTGACTTTTCGTCAATGTTCACTGGGTGAAAAATAGGGGGGTTGGTCCCGAGAATGATAATAAGAAGAAGAAGAATATTCCGATGCGAAAACAATGTTTCCCATTTTTCAAATATCATAAACTATACATTTTCGGAAAGCGCTCGCGCTTTCCTACCTCATGGTGTGGGTCCCTGGTCACTGACGGGTACTTTCGTTAATTTTGAGTGGGCTCCGCCCACTTTGTGTTTTTGGCCCTCTATACAGTAATAATGTTCAATTTTTGCATTACATGCTTATATGCACGGAGCATGCAAGAGATGGGGAACGTATTCGTGAGCTACTTAAGGCAAATGAGTGCTTCATATAAAGCACTGTACCCAATGTATAAAGCACTTTACCCAATGTAAAGTGCTCGTTTAATGCGCACTTTTACACAGGCTTTGCCGGTTTACAACGGTAATGTTCCATTTTCCTACTACTAATTAGTATGCACGGGGCGTGTGTGAGTGAAGGAGTGCGAGTGAGTGTTTGGAAGTGGGCGAGCGCTTCGCGCTCGATTTCGTGCTCGGTTTCACTTTCGCAGCTGTGCTTCGCACGGCCTTACGAGATTAATAGGCCTCTCGCCAGCTTGTGGCGCTCGGGCCTAATAATAATTTTTTTAGCAAAAACAATATAGTCGTTTCCACTATAACAACAAATTATACATCGTTGGAAAGCTCTAAGCCTTCCCCATGCCGCCATGGGGTGGAATCATCATTACGAGCGCTTACGCGCTCGTCATTCCCTTTCCCGTCGGGGTGCCCCACCCACTCCCCATAGACTTCCATTGATTTGAGCAGATACAAGCATGGCCCATGCCTGCGTAGCTCTACGACAAAGTTGACCTCGGGGCGTCTCCCATAGGCGCAATGTATTTCGACTTTTGTCGGTGGCGCTGTCGCGCCATTTTTTAACGAAAAAAAAAATGGCCCAGGAAAAACAAAATTTTTCGCCGATTCTGAATTTTGGCCAAAGTTTGGTGAGTTTTTGAGCATGTTCAGGGGGTCAAATTAGAGCTCAAAGCGCTGAAGAAGAACAAGAAAAATAATAATAATTAAAGCCGCAAGCGGCATCCAACGGCCCTCGCGGGCCGCCGGCCTTCCGACTCTGCGCTTTCGACTTGATAAAGATGGCGCCCTTATTGTGTGTTGAATAAAAAAAGAACTTGACAGACGGCGACACATTGGACATGGCCAATCCAGTGCAAATGAACACAAGTGTCAGTCAAATTTGCTGCGCCGCCGCACAGAGACCGTAGCACTTGGAATATAAATATGGATAACTTTTGATGCCGCGCTTGTGTAGATGATTTTTCCCAAAGTAAAGCTTGATCGAGCTATTGCCCACGGAGGAGTTTGTTAAAGTGTGAAGCGTAAATGTGAACATTTCAAGGATTTGGCGTTTTTCCCATTTGTGACAGTATATTTGCAGCTCCACGGCACAGAGACCGTACCACTTAAAATCAAAATATGGATAACTTTTGATGCCCCGTTTGTGTAGATGATTTTCCCCAAATATGAGCTTGATCGGGCAATCGGCCTAGGAGGAGTTCGTTAAAGTGTGAAGCGTAAAAATGTGGTGATTTTAGAGATTTCGCTGTTTTCCCATTTCTGACATATATTTGCGGGTCCGCCACACAGAGACCGTAGCACTTAAAATCAAAATATGGGTAAGTTTTGATGCCCCGCTTGTGTAGATGATATTCTCCAAATATGAACTTGATCGGACAATCGCCCTAGGAGGAGTTTGTTAAAGTGTGAAGCGTAAAAATGTGGTGATTTGAGCGATTCTACGATTTTCCCATAAGGATAACATGGGATGTTTCTGTCAACGCTACGGTTACGCCGTACAAAATATGACTTTGGCTCTCATACTTTTATGATCAGGATGGCAAATTAGAATTTTGTTCAAAATATCATGTCATTTGGAAAAACTCTATTGTTTATAGGCCACTCTGAAGGCCAAATAGTCAGAATTCTGGGAAACGTTTGCGGCTCCGTCGCACAAAGACCGTAAAAGTTATCCTTAAAATTTGGATAACTTTAGATACACCACTTGTCTAGAGGACGTACACCGATTTTGAGGTTG
Organism: Eucyclogobius newberryi; assembly: GCF_026437365.1. Lineage (NCBI taxonomy): Eukaryota > Metazoa > Chordata > Actinopteri > Gobiiformes > Gobiidae > Eucyclogobius > Eucyclogobius newberryi. The sequence continues at coordinate 30,039,097 of NW_027315801.1, read as the reverse complement.
GTGGGCAAAACGCACTAGGAGGACTTCGTTAAAGTGTAAAACATAAAAATGTGGTAATTTGAGAGATTTTGTGGTTTTCCCATAGGGATAACATGGGAGGTTTCTGTCATCGCTACGACTACGGTGTAAAAATTTAGGCATTTTTGTGATTGGCTTTTGTGATCGGGACGGCAAAATAGAATTTTGGGTAAAGTTTAGACAATTTTGGTAAAACTAATTTTTGACCTTCAATGTTAATTTAAAGGTCACTCTGTAGGGGGCGCTATCACTGCCATTTCAATTTTGTCAGCCTAAACTGGTCCAAACTAGAAAGTTTAACAAATGATTCAAATTTGGTCCTAATCGGACTGGTTTTGATCAAATGGGAGCAATTTTTAGACCTGCAATATTCCAAAATAAGTTGTCCAACTTTGCGGCTGCGCCGCACACAGACCGTAAAAGGTATCTCAAAAAATTGAATAACTTTAGATGCCCCACTTGTCCAGAGGACGTACGCCGATTTTGAAGTCGGTGGGCAAAACGCCCTAGGAGGAGTTCGTCAAAGTTTGACGTGAACAAAATGGCTAACACAGCGTGTTTTCATTTTCAAAGGAAGATGGTGGCCATAGGGTAAGTCTGGGGGCGTGGCCACAATAATATTTTTTTTTTGTCCTCACAAGAGGAATGCGTGTCCCGAATTTCGTAGCTCTACGACAAAGTTGACCTCGGGGCGTCTTCCATAGGCGCAATGTATTTTGACTTTTGTCGGTGGCGCTGTCGCGCCATTTTTTAACGCAAAAAAAAATGGCCCAGAAAAAACTAAATTTTTCGCCGATTCTGAATTTTGGGCAAAGTTTGGTGAGTTTTTGAGCATGTTCAGGGGGTCAAATTAGAGATCAAAGCGCTGAAGAAGAACAAGAAAAATAATAAAAAATATAGCCGCAAGCGGCAATGATCGGCCCTCGCCACGCCGCCGCCACGCCGCCGCCACGCCGCAAGAGGAGCCCCAATTGTCCTTTTATTACGCCTACTGCTGAATCTGTGACGCTGTCACATCTTCTCCCCTTTGTTTTACCATCAAAAAGCTATTTTATTTTGAATTCTTGGCAAAATGTGCGGCTTTGCCGCACAGACACCGTGACTCTTTGAATGAAAATGTGGATAACTTTTGATGGTCTTGAAGATGAGTCTCACCAAATTTCAGGTTAATAGGGCTGACGCCCTGGGAGGAGTTTGTGAAAGTCTAAAGTGTAAACATGAAAGGTTTCGGTCATCGTTACGGCAACGCCATAACAATTATGACATGAGTCATTGACTTTTTTGATGGGGATGCTAAAATTGAGTTGTGTGTCAAATTTCATATAATTTCGCAAAACTAAACATTTAACCTCCATATAAAATCTGTAGGGGGCGCTGTGGCGCCAAATGAATTTATTTCACTTCAAGTAGGTTTAGGGCAAAGAGTTTAACAACTGATTCTAATTTGACGCAATTCGGACTTTACCTGCGCAAACGGCAGAAATTTTAAATATGGGAGATTTCTGAAATTCTAGCTACAGTTTGCGGCTTCGCCGCTCAGAGACCGTGAGAGGTATCAATGTAATTTGGATAACTTTTGATGTCCCACTCCTCAGTAGCATTTTCACCAAATTTCAGCTTTTTAGGGCCAACGCCCTGGGAGGAGTTCGTAAAAGTACGACGTTTGGAAAAACTCCGAAGTCATGTTTAGCCATTTTTGAAGCAATATGGCCGACATTTGGTTGGGCGGACGGCATTGCCGTAATAATATTTTTTACTTCTCTTGTCACCATCTACCTCTGCGCCAAATTTCATGATTCTACGATCAGATTTTTTTTGGGTCATTTCCCATCTCTCAATGCATTTTTGGTACATTTGGTGGCGCTGACGCGCCAATTTTTTTTATTTTAGAAAAGGGAAATAGCCAGAATGTAGAGAGGCACGATTTTTAGAGGTGTGCAAATTTTTGTGACTTTTCGTCAATGTTCACTGGGTGAAAAATAGGGGGGTTGGTCCCGAGAAGAAGAAAGAAAGAAAGAAAGAAAGAAAGAATAATATTCCGATGCGAAAACAATGTTTCCCATTTTTCAAATATCATAAACTATACATTTTCGGAAAGCGCTCGCGCTTTCCTACCTCATGGTGTGGGTCCCTGGTCACTGACGGGTACTTTCGATAATTTTGAGTGGGCTCCGCCCACTTTGTGTTTTTGGCCCTCTATACAGTAATAATGTTCAATTTTTGCATTACATGCTTATATGCACGGAACATGCAAGAGATGGGGAACGTATTCGTGAGCTACTTAGCGCAAATGAGTGCTTTATATGGGGATGACGACCGCTTCGCGGTCATCATCCCAATGTAAAGTGCTCGTTTAGTGCGAACTTTTGCACGGGCTTCGCCCGTTTACAACGGTAATGTTCCATTTTCCTACAACTAATTAGTATGCACGGGGCGTGCATGAGTGGAGGAGTGCGTTAGTGAGTGTTTGGAAGTGGGCGAGCGCTTCGCGCTCGATTTCGTGCTCGGTTTCACTTTCGCAGCCGTGCTTCGCACGGCCTTACGAGATTAATAGGCCTCTCGCCAGCTTGTGGCGCTCGGGCCTAATAAAAATAATAATATTTTTAGCAAAAACAATATAGCCGTTTTTTCTATAACAACAAATTATACATCGTTTGAAAGCTCTAAGCCTTCCCCATGCCGCCATGGGGTGGAATCATCATTACGAGCGCTTACGCGCTCGTCACTCCCTATTTCGTCGGGATGCCCCGCCCACTCCCCATAGACTTCCATTGATTTGAGCAGAAACAAGCATGGCCCATGCCTGCGGCATGGATTCTCGCGCACGGGACGATGCCAGGAGGGTTTTTGGAGGAATGCAGCGCTTCGCGCTGCTGTTGTCAACAATTTGTGAATGGGCTACGCCCATTCACAAATTGTTGACTATTTCTGTCATAGCAGGAGTAAGTATGCATGATCCATGCCTTCGGCATGGGCTAGTTCACTGTACTTGCCAGGGGCGACGGGGCACCAAACATGCGGGCTGTGCCCGCATGTTTGGTAAGACAGTTGCAACGCTGCCTTCGGCAGCGTTGCGGGAGCAATAGGCCCTCCGCCCTGCTGGGGCTCGGGCCTAATAAAAAATATAGCCGCAAGCGGCAATGATCGGCCCTCGCTACGCCGCCGCCACGCCGCAAGAGGAGGGGGCGCTAACGCGCCCCAATTGTCCTTTTATTACGCCTACTGCTGAATCTGTGACGCTGTCACATCTTCTCCCCTTTGTTTTACCATCAAAAAGCAATTTTATTTTGAATTCTTGGCAAAGTGTGCGGCTTTGCCGCACAGACACCGTGACTCTTTGAATAAAAATGTGGATAACTTTTGATGGTCCACCCCTGAAGATGAGTCTCACCAAATTTCAGGTTAATAGGGCTGACGCCCTAAGAGGAGTTTGTGAAAGTCTAAAGTGTAAACATGTTTACACTTTAGACTTGCGATTTCCCCATTGGAATAACATGGAAGGTTTCGGTCATCGTTACGGCAACGCCATAACAATTATGACATGGGTCTCGTTGACTTTTTTGATGGGGATGCTAAAATTGAGTTGTGTGTCAAATTTCATATAATTTCGCAAAACTAAACATTTAACCTCCATATAAAATCTGTAGGGGGCGCTGTGGCGCCAAATTAATTTATTATACTTCAAGTAGGTTTAGGGCAAAGAGTTTAACAACTGATTCTAATTTGACGCAATTCGGACTTTATCTGCGCAAACGGCAGAAATGTAAAATTTGGGAGATTTCTGAAATTCTTGCTACAGTTTGCGGCTTTGCCGCTCAGAGACCGTGACAGGTATCAATGTAATTTGGATAACTTTTGATGTCCCACTCCTCAGTAGCATTTTCACCAAATTTCAGCTTTTTAGGGCCAACGCCCTGGGAGGAGTTCGTAAAAGTACGACGTTTGGAAAAACTCCGAAGTCATGTTTAGCCATTTTTGAAGCAATATGGCCGACTTTTGGTTGGGCGGACGGCGTTGCCGTAATAATATTTTTTACTTCTCTTGTCACCATCTACCTCTGCGCCAAATTTCATGATTCTACGATCAGATTTTTTTTGGGTCATTTCCCATCTCTCAATGCATTTTTGGTACATTTGGGGGCGCTGACGCGCCATTTTTTTTTATTTTAGAAAAGGGAAATAGCCATAATGTAGAGAGGCACGATTTTTAGAGGTGTGCAAATTTTTGTGACTTTTCGTCAATGTTCACTGGGTGAAAAATAGGGGGGTTGGTCCCGAGAATGATAATAAGAAGAAGAAGAATATTCCGATGCGAAAACAATGTTTCCCATTTTTCAAATATCATAAACTATACATTTTCGGAAAGCGCTCGCGCTTTCCTACCTCATGGTGTGGGTCCCTGGTCACTGACGGGTACTTTCGTTAATTTTGAGTGGGCTCCGCCCACTTTGTGTTTTTGGCCCTCTATACAGTAATAATGTTCAATTTTTGCATTACATGCTTATATGCACGGAGCATGCAAGAGATGGGGAACGTATTCGTGAGCTACTTAAGGCAAATGAGTGCTTCATATAAAGCACTGTACCCAATGTATAAAGCACTTTACCCAATGTAAAGTGCTCGTTTAATGCGCACTTTTACACAGGCTTTGCCGGTTTACAACGGTAATGTTCCATTTTCCTACTACTAATTAGTATGCACGGGGCGTGTGTGAGTGAAGGAGTGCGAGTGAGTGTTTGGAAGTGGGCGAGCGCTTCGCGCTCGATTTCGTGCTCGGTTTCACTTTCGCAGCTGTGCTTCGCACGGCCTTACGAGATTAATAGGCCTCTCGCCAGCTTGTGGCGCTCGGGCCTAATAATAATTTTTTTAGCAAAAACAATATAGTCGTTTCCACTATAACAACAAATTATACATCGTTGGAAAGCTCTAAGCCTTCCCCATGCCGCCATGGGGTGGAATCATCATTACGAGCGCTTACGCGCTCGTCATTCCCTTTCCCGTCGGGGTGCCCCACCCACTCCCCATAGACTTCCATTGATTTGAGCAGATACAAGCATGGCCCATGCCTGCGTAGCTCTACGACAAAGTTGACCTCGGGGCGTCTCCCATAGGCGCAATGTATTTCGACTTTTGTCGGTGGCGCTGTCGCGCCATTTTTTAACGAAAAAAAAAATGGCCCAGGAAAAACAAAATTTTTCGCCGATTCTGAATTTTGGCCAAAGTTTGGTGAGTTTTTGAGCATGTTCAGGGGGTCAAATTAGAGCTCAAAGCGCTGAAGAAGAACAAGAAAAATAATAATAATTAAAGCCGCAAGCGGCATCCAACGGCCCTCGCGGGCCGCCGGCCTTCCGACTCTGCGCTTTCGACTTGATAAAGATGGCGCCCTTATTGTGTGTTGAATAAAAAAAGAACTTGACAGACGGCGACACATTGGACATGGCCAATCCAGTGCAAATGAACACAAGTGTCAGTCAAATTTGCTGCGCCGCCGCACAGAGACCGTAGCACTTGGAATATAAATATGGATAACTTTTGATGCCGCGCTTGTGTAGATGATTTTTCCCAAAGTAAAGCTTGATCGAGCTATTGCCCACGGAGGAGTTTGTTAAAGTGTGAAGCGTAAATGTGAACATTTCAAGGATTTGGCGTTTTTCCCATTTGTGACAGTATATTTGCAGCTCCACGGCACAGAGACCGTACCACTTAAAATCAAAATATGGATAACTTTTGATGCCCCGTTTGTGTAGATGATTTTCCCCAAATATGAGCTTGATCGGGCAATCGGCCTAGGAGGAGTTCGTTAAAGTGTGAAGCGTAAAAATGTGGTGATTTTAGAGATTTCGCTGTTTTCCCATTTCTGACATATATTTGCGGGTCCGCCACACAGAGACCGTAGCACTTAAAATCAAAATATGGGTAAGTTTTGATGCCCCGCTTGTGTAGATGATATTCTCCAAATATGAACTTGATCGGACAATCGCCCTAGGAGGAGTTTGTTAAAGTGTGAAGCGTAAAAATGTGGTGATTTGAGCGATTCTACGATTTTCCCATAAGGATAACATGGGATGTTTCTGTCAACGCTACGGTTACGCCGTACAAAATATGACTTTGGCTCTCATACTTTTATGATCAGGATGGCAAATTAGAATTTTGTTCAAAATATCATGTCATTTGGAAAAACTCTATTGTTTATAGGCCACTCTGAAGGCCAAATAGTCAGAATTCTGGGAAACGTTTGCGGCTCCGTCGCACAAAGACCGTAAAAGTTATCCTTAAAATTTGGATAACTTTAGATACACCACTTGTCTAGAGGACGTACACCGATTTTGAGGTTGGTGGGCAAAACGCACTAGGAGGACTTCGTTAAAGTGTAAAACATAAAAATGTGGTAATTTGAGAGATTTTGTGGTTTTCCCATAGGGATAACATGGGAGGTTTCTGTCATCGCTACGACTACGGTGTAAAAATTTAGGCATTTTTGTGATTGGCTTTTGTGATCGGGACGGCAAAATAGAATTTTGGGTAAAGTTTAGACAATTTTGGTAAAACTAATTTTTGACCTTCAATGTTAATTTAAAGGTCACTCTGTAGGGGGCGCTATCACTGCCATTTCAATTTTGTCAGCCTAAACTGGTCCAAACTAGAAAGTTTAACAAATGATTCAAATTTGGTCCTAATCGGACTGGTTTTGATCAAATGGGAGCAATTTTTAGACCTGCAATATTCCAAAATAAGTTGTCCAACTTTGCGGCTGCGCCGCACACAGACCGTAAAAGGTATCTCAAAAAATTGAATAACTTTAGATGCCCCACTTGTCCAGAGGACGTACGCCGATTTTGAAGTCGGTGGGCAAAACGCCCTAGGAGGAGTTCGTCAAAGTTTGACGTGAACAAAATGGCTAACACAGCGTGTTTTCATTTTCAAAGGAAGATGGTGGCCATAGGGTAAGTCTGGGGGCGTGGCCACAATAATATTTTTTTTTTGTCCTCACAAGAGGAATGCGTGTCCCGAATTTCGTAGCTCTACGACAAAGTTGACCTCGGGGCGTCTTCCATAGGCGCAATGTATTTTGACTTTTGTCGGTGGCGCTGTCGCGCCATTTTTTAACGCAAAAAAAAATGGCCCAGAAAAAACTAAATTTTTCGCCGATTCTGAATTTTGGGCAAAGTTTGGTGAGTTTTTGAGCATGTTCAGGGGGTCAAATTAGAGATCAAAGCGCTGAAGAAGAACAAGAAAAATAATAAAAAATATAGCCGCAAGCGGCAATGATCGGCCCTCGCCACGCCGCCGCCACGCCGCCGCCACGCCGCAAGAGGAGCCCCAATTGTCCTTTTATTACGCCTACTGCTGAATCTGTGACGCTGTCACATCTTCTCCCCTTTGTTTTACCATCAAAAAGCTATTTTATTTTGAATTCTTGGCAAAATGTGCGGCTTTGCCGCACAGACACCGTGACTCTTTGAATGAAAATGTGGATAACTTTTGATGGTCTTGAAGATGAGTCTCACCAAATTTCAGGTTAATAGGGCTGACGCCCTGGGAGGAGTTTGTGAAAGTCTAAAGTGTAAACATGAAAGGTTTCGGTCATCGTTACGGCAACGCCATAACAATTATGACATGAGTCATTGACTTTTTTGATGGGGATGCTAAAATTGAGTTGTGTGTCAAATTTCATATAATTTCGCAAAACTAAACATTTAACCTCCATATAAAATCTGTAGGGGGCGCTGTGGCGCCAAATGAATTTATTTCACTTCAAGTAGGTTTAGGGCAAAGAGTTTAACAACTGATTCTAATTTGACGCAATTCGGACTTTACCTGCGCAAACGGCAGAAATTTTAAATATGGGAGATTTCTGAAATTCTAGCTACAGTTTGCGGCTTCGCCGCTCAGAGACCGTGAGAGGTATCAATGTAATTTGGATAACTTTTGATGTCCCACTCCTCAGTAGCATTTTCACCAAATTTCAGCTTTTTAGGGCCAACGCCCTGGGAGGAGTTCGTAAAAGTACGACGTTTGGAAAAACTCCGAAGTCATGTTTAGCCATTTTTGAAGCAATATGGCCGACATTTGGTTGGGCGGACGGCATTGCCGTAATAATATTTTTTACTTCTCTTGTCACCATCTACCTCTGCGCCAAATTTCATGATTCTACGATCAGATTTTTTTTGGGTCATTTCCCATCTCTCAATGCATTTTTGGTACATTTGGTGGCGCTGACGCGCCAATTTTTTTTATTTTAGAAAAGGGAAATAGCCAGAATGTAGAGAGGCACGATTTTTAGAGGTGTGCAAATTTTTGTGACTTTTCGTCAATGTTCACTGGGTGAAAAATAGGGGGGTTGGTCCCGAGAATGATAATAAGAAGAAGAAGAATATTCCGATGCGAAAACAATGTTTCCCATTTTTCAAATATCATAAACTATACATTTTCGGAAAGCGCTCGCGCTTTCCTACCTCATGGTGTGGGTCCCTGGTCACTGACGGGTACTTTCGTTAATTTTGAGTGGGCTCCGC
>NW_027315801.1:30003064-30025564 GCF_026437365.1 Eucyclogobius newberryi | reverse complement strand
TTTGTAATATATATATATATATATATATATATATATATATATATATATATATATATATATATATATATATATATATATATATATATATATATATACACACTACACAAATACCAGCACAAGTGTGTCCTGCTCCTGTGGTCAGTACCACTAAAACAGAACGATGCATCCACATTCCACAGTGTGTCTAACTTGAAAGGACTATTCCATCCGCAGTGGGACTTTCATGTAAAATAAAGCCAAAGGAACCACTGACACGGGATTGGAATTTCAAATGAATGCCTTCACAGCACTCTGTTTCAATGCATACTAAAACTCAGGACGCTGTCCCAAAACACAGACAAAAACTGGACAAACTACAAATTGAATCATAAAGTATAAAGAAAAGAAACAAAAGAGGACAGGACTGAGGTGGAGAGAAGCCATAAGAAATGAAAGAACGTATTAAATAAAAATTCTCTCCCTTCTTCTCCTGCCTGTGCTAAAATTCATGCTGCGCCTCTTGATTGAAATTTCCTGCTTTAATAGCTGTGAAATAAAGTCAAAGTTGGAATAGGGAACAGAGACAATATAGAAGAAGAGTGGGACTCCTTGTTTAATCTAATAATGCCAAGAGAATGACTTTTAATACATAGGCGCAAGTCTAATTAGTCATTTTAATACATTAACCGTATCCTCTCAATCTCTTGTGCCAAATCGCTAATCCAGTGCACAGTTCTATCAGCCCAGTTGTACTCAGTGGCTTAACCAATCTCAATAGAGGCTTTGGTTTTGCTGAAGAAATCCTGCTGATGTACAAAGCAGGGTGTGTGAAGCTGGCTGGTGGTAACTGGTAACGATTACCATTAATGGACACAATGAGATGGCCCCAATGTGGTAATCTGACTGAGCAGCCAGAGGAAACTCTCCATTTACACCAATTAGCACCAGACACACAGAGGCTGGGGCAGTGGGCTGACAGGCTCAAGGCTGAGACTACGCTCTGTAGAGAGCTTTGAAACAGCATAATGTACAATTTCACCCACTGAATACCCACTTAATTATCTGTTAAAGGGTCTCAGCGATATCAAAATACTCTTAGACATGTATTTCTGAGTGGGTCGTCAAGCAATTTTTAGTATTCTAGTTAAAGCCAAGATGCAAGATTTTCAACCCATGAAAGGACGTTTATATCTATCCAACTAGTTCCTATTGCTCAAAAACCTGTTTGCACATTGTTAGTATTTAGATATTCAGATCAATATGTAGGGTATTGTACTAGTACAAGTACTGTAAGGTTATGAATGTCCTACCACTTGTGAAGGAGGCGGGGCATTCAGGGATATCGATTAAAGAATTGTTCAAGAATTCAAACATGACACACTGCATAAGTGTGGGTATGTTTGGTATCATATTTTCAAGGGTAGAATGGGGCACCAGCTGGATAATCGGCATTTCTAACAACTCTGTAATCAGATATCTAAATTAATGAATTAATTAGAAATGAATTTGCTCGTTGATCTAGGGCCACAAACAAGCCGACAATGTCAAATTTGTGAGTGCATCATTCGAAATTTTGAATTTGATATTGTTTCGATCCTATTATAAGACTTCATATTAGGTTGTTATAACATCAAAATGCTTGAATTTTTCCTATTTTACTGTAAAAAGCACTACTGTTTGTTGTTTGGGCCAACTTAGCAGGAAGCCTGAGGGCCAACAATAATTGGTCTGAGGGCCGCATTTGGCCCCCGGGCCGTAGTTTGGACAAGCCTGATCTAAAGGTTTGAGAACGTAACCGTGACACTGACCCCTTTTCTGGAAATGAAGGAACACTTAACCAAATGTGGGTTATGAAGATTTAGTGACCTAATAATTAAACTGATAAATATGAAGCAGGAATATGCAAATGAGTCGATAACAGATGGAAAACACTTGACATGATTGTTCTAGATCTATCTGGGTGTGTGCTAGAGTTAAGTCTAAGATGAAATTCAGCCTGTGAAGTGCATTAATACGAACGGAACCAGAAGCTGTGATCCTGAGGAGACGGGCCTGCGTGGGGTCCAAGGGCCTGCGTGGGGTCCAAGGGCCTGCGTGGGGTCCAGGGGCCTGCGTGGGGTCCAAGGGCCTGCGTGGGGTCCAAGGGCCTGTGTGGGGTCCAGGGGCCTGTGTGGGGTCCAAGGGCCTGCGTGGGGTCCAAGGGCCTGCGTGGGGTCCAAGGGCCTGCGTGGGGTCCAAGGGCCTGCGTGTCGTTCGTGTCGCCTCCAGGCTTCACTCAGGAGGTCACGCTGCAGCTCAGTCCACACGCTGGCCAGAGCAGGGCTGCTCTGGAGCTCGGCTCTGACGTTGTCTGGCCAAAGAAGGACTGGATCAGCGTTTTCCTTGGCTCTGAGGCGTTCTCCTTGGCTCTGAGGCATTCCCAAATGAAAAGGCCGTCGTGCTGCTCCACCAATGTGGCTGATCTAAAAGGCTGTGGACTTGAAAAGTTGCAAAAGGTCCTTGCTTGATTTGATGCTGTATCAATCACGTTTTTAAAAACGGGCTCAAACTTCTTAGTTCCGGGAGGGAACATTAGCTTCTACGGGCATGTTTCTCTGAAAAGTCTTTGTCCCGTAGCTTAGCATTGCTCACGCTAGCTAGGCCTGAGGCCTGCTCCCAAGGCCCGGTGTCATGGACCTTGCTGGTGGGACCCTGAATGGACCCGCCGGCAACTCAGATGGAACTGCTTGTAACTCTCTGCTCTTTCCTTTGTCTTTTAGGCACCGTGGCTTCAGCCAATCAGCATGCACGCTGGGGTCAGAGCTGATAAGGGGACGAGGTCTGGAGGCAGACCCCCCTTTGTTCGGCTTCACCTTAGGCCACAAGAGCTACACCAACAGTAAGATTATCCATAAAACAAGTTATGAAACAGATAAATTGACATGTAAAACACGATAACACAATATGTACATGTAAAGTCTGGTGGACAACTTCTGCAATCGGATGATTGTCTATTAAAACCACTAAAACCGCAGTCTGTTTAGCATTTTAGCTTTTGTCTTGGAGAGATCGTTACTCTCTGTAATCCAAAAGGAGTCATTTGATGAAAAGTTATTTTCAAAGTTCAGAACGTCTCTGTTGTCGCAATCACGTCCTCTGCTTTGGAGGGCCGTAAAACTCCACACGGACAACTGATAACACCTTTAGCCCGCATTCCTGTCACCATGTCAACAGGGGGAGGACATCTGCATATCCTACAAATAGAAGGTTTGTAGGTTTAGTCGGTATTATACTGTATAGCAGAGGTCTGGTGCAATGACCTTAACAAATGACCCATTTTACTTAACTTTAGGAGACTTTGAACACAACTGCAACCAACTGTTCTTTTAATGAATGCATTATAAAAACATGAACCACTTCCATAGCTGCAGGCATAGTGTTCTCTGACACCAGTTATTAGCTCAATAGTTTAACTGTTCAAGTTGTTTTTTTGTTTGTTTTGTTTGTATATATTTTCTGGCCTGAAGGCTTTATGTGACAGGACAGCTGTAGCGTGAAATAGTGAGAGATAATGTAGTGAAATTCTGTAAATGGTCAAGGCCAGGATGCAAACACATGATGCACCAACGGTGAGCACCTGTTCAGTGAATATATCATTTTTCATCTTTTATGCAGGTCTGCTTATCCATCACATCCTAATTGTGCCTCCCAGGCTTCCTCCCAAACAATTTATTTAATTGAAATACTTCTTGGATGCTAATGAGAAGGTTATTAGATGAAGATGCTTTGTGATCGAGCAGGACGTGTCTCATTGAAACCCCTTGGCCTGTAGCTGCGGAAGGCGGGAGTGACTTAAACATGGCTACATTTATGCACAGCAGATGGCGGCTGGTTAGTACCCCAGTCACAGCCTCGCCGACCACTATTGTTTATCTGTCGACCCGGTTCCTCAAGCCGTGGTCATGAATCATACTGCCTGAGCAGAGCGCATCGCGCAGTCTGGCATCACCTTTCTACTTTCATAGATATTCATTTTCGCATTTTTGCACTCGCCTCAAAATAACAGACACAAACACTATCCTCCAGTCGCAAAGCCATTTTCTACTGCTTTGCTAAATATTTCCACAGGTGGACATGCATTAAAATATCTCCTAAGCACACCGTCTGAATATGCAATTGAGTTTTCTCATCACATCTGTCCTTTACTATAAAAGGGCTAAGGTGCCAATAGCTGGTTATCAAACACAAGCTCCGAGCACCTTAATGAAGTAATGCATCATGGGTAAAACAACATGCGAGTTACCAAGGACACGCTGATTGGTCAAGGTTATTTCATGCAAATGTGACTCTTTTGAATTTGTCAACAACATCTATTGCAGTGTGGTGGGGGGGAGCCAATAAATCAAGCCCGTGGATGTCTACCATAAAGATGAACAAATGGACACATTAGCATTAGCATTAGCATGGTCGGTGTGAGGCAGTCGGACAGACCACTGGAGCGCAGGAGCGTTTGAAAACCTCTTCAATTAACGGCCAAAGCATGTCCTTCTTATTGTCTCACTACATCTTCCATGTGATTTATTTCCATTAATTTCCTCGTTATAAAAAGAGACGGCAAAACTGTGCAACCGTGACAAATGAAGTCTGTGACAAATGTGAATTAAATTTAATAAACTAAACCCACATCATAAGAGGCCATTCTCAACCTTTGTTCCCTCCTTCCGTTACTTCAGCTTCCACACTGCAGTATGAAAAGGGATTGTTTGGTATGGTTTGCATTCTGTAGCCCATTTGGAATAGTATTGGGAGTAGAGTAGTAGGAGTAGAGTAGTAGGAGTAGAGTAGTAGGAGCAAGAAAGTAACAACAGCCAGGCATGTGTTCTAATCCTCACAAAAATCAAGCAACCAATTTACCCAACCTGAACTCACAACGCTCACTGCACTGTTTTGATGAGTTCCATCCTTACATATGTGTTCCTCCCACAATCCTCCCCTGTTTCTCCCATGACCTCACCTTTGTGTTGAACTCCATGAAAAGGAAACGCTTGAAAGCCACTTTTCTTATTATCACCTTGAATATTTCAAAGGCCATATGTCTGCATGTTGTAGTTCTAGCATGAGCGGTCCCTAAAGATGCCAGACAGCCTGTCTCCACACATCACATTAGAGTGGCTCTTTAAGTGTACATATATATGTAGGTGTGGGGAGTGTCTGTGTGATTTTCCCATGCACGCCCGTCCTGCTGTCTCACTCAGTGAATGTCTTCTATTGCATTGAGCAAAAGTACCTTCAGGTCTCTGTGTACACTATCCATGTTTATTCTGGGTTCAGTCCTTGTTTAGTCCCGATTTGAATGTGGTGAATGCTCCCTTTTTTACAACTCTAGCCGGAACCAGGACAAAACACGTCCTAATCTCCTTCTAACCAGAGCTAAACAGGACAAATAATTCACAGATTGACAACCAATTTATTTGTGAGAAAACATAGGCTGTAGTGAAATGAATTGCACCACAGCCTTTGTCCTTGCATCACTGCTCCCTTCCAGTGCCAGGTTGCCTTTCAGAGCAGGTTAACTTCTGTGTAGCCTCTAATCAGTGATGATGTATGTAAATTGTGTCCTATAGACTGAGAATCAATGACTTGACAGTGGGTGGTGAAGTGATCAGCATAATCGCTCGTTCCACTTTACTTGAAAATCCTAAGGCAAGCTGTTTCTCTAAGTCTATTGGCCAAACCACTGAGACATTTAACTAGGGGTTCGCCGTTCTCTACAGTGAGACATCTTCTCTGAAATAGGAGCTCTACGTTCTGGACAAAAAGGCTGTAATTTCGACACAGCTAGGCCGTGATGGGTATTATAAAGCATGTGAATGAGAGAAAAAGACAGCAGGATGGATGATGGTACAGTAAGAAATCCACAGAAGGCAAGAGAGACATTTTTTTTCTGTTTTGGCCTTCCACCTTTCTGACAGATAAGGATCAGTGCAGTAAAGGTGGAGGCGGAAGGACGATAGGACGATAAATGGCCCGTTGGCACAGAGAAGCTGGTTTAGTCATGCAACAAGTCACATATCCAGAGTCAAAATCTGAAAACACAAACTTCTTATCGACGTCTCGAGCGTGTGCCACATTCATAACTCTGAGCCAACCTGCCCGAGCCCAACCAGTGACCAATGACAGCCAAATACAGACATGTCCCAAGGAGACACTCCCACCGCAAAGGATCAAGTTTTATTGTTTATAAAAAATTACAGCAATTGATAATATATGAAAAAATGCGGATGTATGGACAATATATTTGACAATATTGTGCTGGTCCCAACAATGGTTAAAGTCAATTGTTTTTAAGCAATCTGGCTTGCAGTTTAGTAATCTTTTGTGTAAAAATGTGTTATTTAATATTTAATTATTTTAGTCCTATGTATAATTACATTCATTGATCACTACCATGACAGTTAAGTAACATAAACTTCGTATTTTATAGTCCCACCATGGACATTAGGTCTTTTTTTCCAAAACAAGTCAACCCAGGTAAGGGGGGGCACCAGAAAGAAGAATTAATCAATGTGAATCCAATGCTGCATTTTAAAATATCTATTGTTTTGATGCCTGGTTGTTAGCACAAAGAGGGAGAGATGAAGAGGAGCTGGACACGGACCAACATTTTGAAAGTTCAGCGGTCGATCTAGAACCAGGTGAGAAAAGTGATATTCAAAACGTTTAAAGTGTAAAATGTGCCATGCAAATCTTCAAAACCTAACTAACCAACAAACATATGGACTGGTGCTAAATGCTGTCAGTGAAGGTCCAACACACTGAGGCCTGTGAGGGTTTTCTCCCATTTAGGATCGTACCCCATCGGTTTAAAATGATCTTTCTATGACAAAGTAAGTATGACCTTTAAAACACTCCAGATTAGAGGAATTTGCTATAATTTTGCTTAACATTTCCAGGGGTTTTATGGGCTAGGCCTCTGATGCGTTCAGGGTCTGGATCCGCCCCTGGATTCAGTGTCTTAAACTTCTCAACAGCAGAAATGAATTGTCAAGTCTTCAGTGGGAGGATTCTCACCAAACTTGGAACCTGGTATACTTTTATATTACATTACTCATTAGATAATTTCATCGACTACAATATTTTTCTCATAGTTTTTTGTCAATGTTATATCTTCTGCTCACTAAAACAAAATAAGAACAAAATAAAACATTATCATAAAGACTAAAACCAATGACTAAATGTATATGCATTTATACTTACTATGACTAACCAGTGTCCAGATGACTACCTTTGGAATTCTTTCTACAATGGGTCACTCCTGGAAGAATGAGGAATTACCACAACTTGTTCCTAACTAATATTACAACTAATATTTTTGTCAAATAAAGAATTAACCATAAATGAATAAAAGGGACAAATAAAGATTAGGTCCAATTTCCACTTTTCAGTCCCAGAGCCTCAAAAAAACTCATTAACTGTACAGATTAATGAAGCAATGCAATACAAGTGATCATAGTTAGAATAAAATATATCTTTTCTGGTTGACAAACACTACAATGGATTTAGTCTGAACTAATCTAATATAATAACATGAATGAGGCAAAAGCATTGTGTAACATGAATTTGCGCTGTTGCTCTTGCAGATGAAAGCATGATCCCGCCTGTCAGATCAAACCACTAAGATTTTAATGAGGACAAACTTAACCTTCAGGAATCACTACTTTGCTCCTGTGCGTCACACGTGAAGCGGACGCCGCGCTCCGACCTTTGCCGCGATAATCAGCTATTAGTTAATTAGCGGAGTCTGTTTTCCCTCAAACAAGTACAACTGGATAACGCTATTGCTCCCTGATTACAAACCGTTTTGCAATCAATCAGTCGCTAACAAGGCCCGCGCGAGCACTCATATGAAACTGCACACCCCCAAGAGAGAAGGCAAGTGCACGATGGAAAAGATGCTACCAAACTCCTCTCATCTTCTTTTGCTTTGTGCCACTTCAGCGTTTCCGCAGACCGCTCCGTGATTCACAGCAATACAAGCGCATCACCTTCGGCTTCATCCTTTTCCGTCATCCTTTGACCATTTGTCCATTTATACAATATGAAAAAACATTGCTTTGTCAAGGACTCTTCCTTCTCTGATGTCGGAGAATAGTGCTTGCAGTGGCAGATATACACGAACGCGTACACACTTACTGGCAAGGACATCCAAATGAACCTGCAGTGAAAACCTTGTACTTTTAAAGATCTAATAATAACACAAGGTTTTTCAATTTCCGCCTGAACAGTCAAAAGAAGAAATGACTCTCGCTCGTCAGTCATCAACTTCCTGTCACCCAGCTGTAATGGGGGGGAAAGAGTGCACGGCAGATGTTGGGTAGCAAAATGCAACCCTGTGTGATACATAAAAAGAAAGGAAATATTTAATAATCTTTTGCAAACGGATGTTAACAAAATAGCAACAAACAAAGGCATCTGGTTCACGGGAAGGGCAGCTGGTGCATGCCAGTATATCATGGCAACAAGAGCCAAAGGGGAAATTTAGCATTTTCAATCCATCAAAAGCGTCGGAACAAAGAAAATTCCTCTAACATCACGACTCACACGTATCCTTGGGTTGTTTTTGTCATCTCCAATCAGATCATGTTTTTATCAGTTCTGTTTTCATGGGTTTAGTTTTACCAGTGCAGAAGTGATGGATGTTTGCATAGTCTAAGTATTTAAACATTATAAAAGTGCTTTTTTTTGTTAAACTGTCAATAAAAAAAAGCATTTTGCCGTCGTGAACATTTAAACAGGCATAAATGTGGATAAAACATCTAAGTGCTAAATGCATTCAACTTTAATCCTCTGGGAATGACAGGCGTTTAAAATGCATTTTATGGAATGTTTTACAAGTGTGAATATTTAGCATTTGAGAAAGAGTTTTGGCTTTATAATAAAATCCATTCTGCTCGGCATGAATCCATTTTGCTCTAATTCAGATGGTACTATTCAGTTTTTAGTTCTAAATAGGGATGTCAAGATTATTCGGTTTATCTATAACTATGATTATTCAGGTCACAATATAATCGTAGGAAGTAAAAAAAAAAATGAGAATAGAAAACCACTCCAAACTTGCTAAAACAAATTAAATCCAAACATAAAGTTCCTTTTTATCTGTTGATTTAAGTCATATTAACATTCAGAAATACTTAATGATGTGTCAATAATTGTGAAGAACACTGAAATGTGATATACCTAAGATAATAATCTAGTTTGAGTTATAACCACATTGATAGGAATAATGTGAAATTAATACTATGGATCTTACATGCTTTAATTAAAAACAGGATTATACATATATATATTTTCTAGAACTACAACAACTTCAATTTAAGGTCATTTACAGCGACAAACTGGTCACTGAATAATTTATTGCGGCTTTAAAAGACAATTATTGCATGGCTTATTGCGTTAATTGGTCAATACAATCAAGTAATATGATGTCTTTAAAAGGCATAACGCTAAAGGTCAATTCTGCTCAAAAACACATTCCGGGTCGTTAAAATGGAGTTGTAAAATTGGCGTGAGGACAGAAAAGATAATTCCTCACTGCCAGCGCGGAGACGCCGTTCAATTTGCCATAAAACCCATCTAATGCTTTAATACATTTTATTGCTCACTATATCCCAAGCCCTGACACAGCAGCTCGGACCTGCACCTTTACTGCTTAGTGGACTAATACTGAACCCTAAATAAATACCTTCATTGTGTTATATTGATAGCCCCATTCTCAAGAGCGATCCCCTCTCTCTCATTGTTACCAAATCTCAGACTAAAGTCAGCGGGGACAATGTGCACTCTATTAGCCTTTGTCCCAGGGGTTGGTCATTTTGGGTGTCACGCGCAGGTGATCAATGTGAACCGGAGAGCCAGGGGTAGCGAACCTCCAAAAAAGAAATGAACTGGAAACTGCTGCAGGACCGCTGGGCTCAATCTGACTCAGTCCTCTCAGGGGGGACGCGGCCAGGGGACGTCTAATCCACCAGGCTCACCGCTCGCCGTCTGAAGCCTATCCTGAAGGCGTTTCAGAGAGGTGGGGGAGTGGCCAACACCTTTTTGAAATCCCTTGAACTAAGCAGATATATTTTTTCTGTCGGATTACTTGTCCGGCTCTTCCTTTTATTAAAGAACTGCTCCGTGTGTGATCTCTTCTTCTCGGCGGTCTTCTATTTCATTGTGAGTCCGGACTCGCCGTTCTCCGGGGAGCGGTGGGACCAATTCGCTGCGACGTGTGAGCAGAAATGGGCTGTGTGTGGTGGCCGGGGTGGTAATGCGGGGAAGATAAAGTGTGTGTGTGTGTGTGTGTGTGTGCATGTGCGTGTGTGTATGTGTGGACAGAGGACTCACCTGTGTGGCTCCGGTGTGCGTGTGTGAGTGAAGCCAGGCACAGGGACAACAGCAGGCTCCACAAACCCACTCCACAAATGCACCGCTCCCGCATTCTGCAACGGCAACGGGAAAAAGAACACGAGATTAGAAACGACATACGATTGCATTAGATGTGATTGATGTGACTGGAGATGCCGCTGTGGTTTGGTGCTACGCTTTACCATAATTTCTTACTTCTTAATGTGAGCTGGAGTTAGACAGCCATTCGAGCGGCTGTGCATCTCGAGTGGCTTTTGGTTAAAACCTTTATCCACGTGGTCTATAAACCAATCTGTCACAGAGTCATCATTTATTCACTTCTCACTGGATTGGGGACTATTTTCAGATCTGATTTTTTCTATTTTCCGTATTTGCTCACATGAGTCTTACCGTCTTGTGCATTACTTAAAGAATTATGTCACAGCGGTGGGCAATATTGACAAAAATGCATGTATTGATGTCTGTTTGCGACACTTTTCAGATAATATTTTAACAAAGCATCTGAATGTGTGATGATGTGCGTGTGTAAATGTGTAAATGTCAACAAAATGGACCATACAATGTGAAGCAATATCACTTTATATCCATTCTTGGAAGATTACACAATGTTTCTGTTCTATTTTGTATTTGTATTGTATGTATTTGTATCAATTTATTCCTTTTAGTATAGATGATATGCTCAATACTCTAATTACTATTATACTAGAAAGAGCCCTCCTGCAAGCACCTCAGTGTACCATCAATGATTTACATAGATATAAGATACAATACAAATATATGATATCATTCAGCATGTGAAGCATCATTTTGTGAACTTTTGACCATTCAAAAGATAGAATATTATGTTTAAAATTGATAATTGCACAGTTCTCATCATTCTGAAACCAGTGAATAGTGGCAACATATCCTCCAAACAAACACAGCCGAGCCTCATTAACCATCATGACAATTATACACCAGCCAATCTCAAATTCAGGAACAATCGCTTCAGCGTTGAGCAAACTTCCAACACACGTTAAATCCGTTCTACACGTGCCACATGAAGACGGCAGCCAGTGTCGGCGCGAGGAGCACTTGGCATTTGAAACACTCAGTAGAACACAAACAACGAACAACACAACTGTTTTTCCCCACACGGAGGATCGCTCGGAGCCCCTACAGCTACCTACACACAACACACAAGGAGGATGCACGCCGCACAAAGAATTCGATCTCTTCACATTCAATATTTTGCTGGTCCAAACCGCTGTTTTAATGGTAGGGTCTGGTGGGTGAGGCTCAAAAGGTGCACCAGGTGTTTGTACATCGTGTGCCTGCTGAATACGAAAAAAGATGCCGCTACCAATGTGGTGATGAGAATATACCGAGTTTTGTGATTTCCTTCTGGATTAGTACATGTGAGGATTAAATAGTGGATACAAATTCAGGCAGAAGCGGAACTGATTTAAACTTGAGCATTTGTTATTCTCTGTTAAATGTTTAATCCAAATAGGCAAGGCAAGACAAGGCAAGTTTATTTGTAGAGCACATTTCATACACAAGGCAATTCAAAGTGCTTCACACAGCAGGAAAAATGCATTCAAATCACAAAGAAATTACAGAAATACAATAAAATTAACTAAATTAAAAATTATCAATCCAACTGATTTTCTAAACTAATAAAATCACAAACAAAAGAGAAGAGTGCAACGATAAAAATTAACTACAATAAAATTAACTAAATTAAAAATTATCAATCCAACTGATTTTCTAAACTAATAAAATCACAAACAAAAGAGAAGAGTGCAAAGAAAAAATCCCTTCAGTCATATGCGCAGCTAAACAAAACTGTTTTTAGCTTAGATTTGAACATTGTCAGAGTAGAAGCCTGTCTCACATCTTCAGGAAGACTGTTCCAGATTTTAGCTGCATAAAACTGAAACGCAGATTCCCCATGTTTTGTCCTGACTCTGGGCACCAGCAGGAGGCCGGTCCCTGAGGTCCTCAGAGTCCGAGATGGTTCATATGGCACTAACATATCCAAGATGTACTTTGGTGCTAGGCCATGGAGAGACTTGTACACAAGCAGAGCTGCTTTAAAGTCTATTCTCTGAGTCACAGGGAGCCAGTGCAGAGACCTGAGAACAGGACTAATGTGATCATACTTCCTGGTTCTAGTCAGGACCCGAGCAGCAGCGTTCTGGATGTACTGCAGCTGTTTTACAGCTCGTTTGGAGAGACCAGTGAGCAGGCCGTTACAGTAGTCTAATCTACTGGAGACAAACACGTGGATAAGTCTCTCTAAATCTGGTTTTGACACTATATTTTTGATTTTGGCAATGTTTTTTAGATGGTAAAAAGCTGCTGATGTTATTGATTTGACGTGGCTATTAAAGTTCAAGTCTGAGTCCATTATTACCCCCAGATTTCTAATTTGGTTTGTAGGTTTTAGAGCGAGACTCTGGAGGTGACCGCTAACACTTTCTCTTTGTTTCTGTGGGCCAAAAACGATTATTTCAGTCTTGTCTGAGTTCAGCTGGAGAAAGTTGTTTTGCATCCACACACTGATCTGTTGGATGCAGTGACAGAGTGAATCTACTGGTCCATAGTCACCTGCCGATAGTGAAACATAGATCTGAGTGTCGTCTGCATAATTGTGATAGGACACATTTTTACTGCGTATCAACTGACCCAACGGCAGCATGTAGAGGTTGAACAGAAGGGGACCCAGGACTGACCCTTGGGGCACTCCACAGGTCAGGGTCATGTGGTCTGAGACACAGCTACCAATTTCAACAAAGTACTTCCTGTCTTCCAGATAGGACCTTAACCAGTTTAGGGCAGTGCCAGTGATGCCCACCCAGTCCTCTAGTCTCTGTAAGAGGATCCCATGATCGACAGTGTCAAAAGCAGCACTCAGATCTAGCAGAATTAAGACTGAGGCTTTGCCCGTGTCAGTGTTCAGGCGGATGTCATTTGTCACCTTGACAAGAGCAGTCTCAGTGCTGTGATGAGGTCTAAAACCTGACTGAAAAACATCAAATGAGTTGTTTATTAAGAGGAAATCTGTGAGCTGTTGGTAAACAACCTTTTCAAGGACTTTGCCCCAAAATGGCAGATTAGAGATGGGCCGGTAATGACTGTATGGGCCGGTAATGAATGTACTGCGGCATCAAGACTGCTCTTCTTTAGGAGAGGCTTTATGACCGCAGTTTTCAAAGACATTGGAAATGTTCCAGATTGAAGCGACATGTTAACTATGTGAGTGAGTGGTGCTAACAAACTGTTCAGCACAGACTTTAGAAATTTGGTGGGTAACACATCAAGGCAGCATGTAGATGAACTCAGACTGGTGATGATCTCATGGACAGTTTTGTCAGTTACTGGTGCAAAGTGAGTTAGCTCTAAGTGTCTTGGTGGTTTTAGGGTAATTTTTTGCATTGTGGGATTTATAGCATTTTTAATGCCCTGAACTTTGTCATTAAAGAATAATGCAAACTCATTACACTTGGATGTGGAAATGAGTTCTAACGGCAGCTGAGCTGGAGGGTTTGTTAATCTGTTTACTGTGGCAAACAGGACACTCGAGTTGTTACTGCAGCTTCCAATTATTTCAGAAAAATATCTTTCCCTAGTTCTACATAAGATTAGGTTGTACATGTTCAGCTTTTCTTTGTAAATCTCTTTTTGAACCTGGAGCTTTGACTTGGGCCATTTCCGTTCGGCCCTGCGGCACTCCCTTTTCTGTGCCCTGACCGAATCATCATTTCTCCACGGGGCCTTCTGCTTTTTAACCATTTTAGCCTTTATAGGGGCGATGGTGTCCAGAACATTCAAAACACTAGATGTAACAGAGTTCAACAAATCATTTACATTAGAACATGAGACATTTTCAAAGTTTATCATTTCCATAAACAGTGCACCTGTGCCATCACTTATGTGTCTCCTCTGAACAACTGCAGGACCAACCGGAGGTTTGGGAGAAACAGACAGGTCAAAGAATATAAATATATAAATAAACCAAAAGAAAATATGAGTGCATCAACAATTTGGCCACGTGATATTTTGGGAATTTAAAATAAAACAGCATTGAAATAGTTATCAGCAAAAGCAATATTGGATTTGTTTACGGCGTATTATATATGGGGGGCACAGTATGTCATGTTAATGTATAAAAACTATTCTACATACACTTCCTTTACACAAAATTAAGCTATTCCAAATTGAAGGTGGGACAATGTGCCGGTACGACAACGTAAAACCAGAATATACAAGGGTTTCAGAGTTGTTGAGTTGTTTTGAAGAATTGTAATAATTCAAAACTAGAATATTGTATCATTTGAATGTTGAAATGTGCTCAAAATGTCACTATAAACAGGCAGCTGAAACGCACTAATAAACAATATGGAAAACAACGCTAACAACTAATTTTAGCTTCCAAACTAATAAAATCCATCTGCCCCGCTCATATCTCTTACATATTTAAGTGTTAAATGATGTTGTGATCTACCTACAGTGTCGTAACAGTGTCAGAAAGAACAGCCGAAAAGAACCAACTCCATTATAAAATCCAGTGCTGATTCCAGGTGACTTTTGCGTGAGTCCGTCTGGATTATTCATTCAATCTTACATCTGCTTGTGAATATGTGAACGTGCTGATGGTGTTTCACTGTGCAAGGCGGTTTCGGTGTGAGAGCTGAACCCGGAGCGGAGTGCGTGGCGCTGTGAGCGTGACTTATCCATCCATCCGCGCTGGAGCCAGGCATTTTCACAACTCGGACTCGAACAGCAGAGCCAGAAAAAGGAGCGCCAATACCAGACAATAGTTCCCTTGTCTTATTGACATACTATCGCTTGTGTGTGCTTGAGTTTATTTAACTTACCCTAAAATTATACTATTAAATGTAACTGCCCGAAGATAGAGCGTTCCCCTATTTCATCGTGGCCACAAAAGCACTGTAAGTTATCCCGACGCTTTGTGGTTTGGCAAATGTGTGCAGAGTCATAAATGTGTGCTGTCAGGGAGCGGATAGAGAATATCAATCTGTTTCTCTGTTGGTCCAAGTTTTATCACTGCACATGGTGGGTTTTTACATTGTTTACTTACTGCAGCACAGAACTGTTATTTGGGTGTTCTCTCATTGACTACTCGCCTCCATTACCATGTCCATATGCTCGGATGATGGTAAATAATTAGGAAACAGAGCGCACAGACAGTGGCTCTTCTGTGTCTCCGGCTCATTTAAACTGGATGCGCTGTTTGTGATGATGCAGTGCCACTTCATTAAGGCGCTGCTCGGTCTGCCTGCTGCTGCACATCCGTGTGGGTGAGATGTCGAGAATTAGTAGGAGTCACCAATGAGGCGAGGGAGCGCGTGAGATGGTGACAACGGCGGCTCACAGACTCTCTGCTGTGGAAGTGACGGGCTGTCAAGGATCTGTGATATAATAATGAAACGTATTGAGAGGTGATTTAACTTTGGAATTCGTCTTTGGAAACCAATTTTGTTTTGCATTTTTGTAAATTAACAAAGGTCCCCACTGGTTGTTTACAGGCTGGTCATGCATTGACAACGACACTGGTTCAAGGTAGTAAAGGTTTGAACGGTCGTCGTCTGAAATCCAAATGTTTTAAATGCCATCTGGAAGTCACCTTCAGTTTGATAAGATAAGATAAGATAAGATTTTTCTTTATTGTCCACACATGGGGAAATTTCATTGTTGCAACGCAGGTCGATACAGAGGAAAAGGACGGATAACTTATAGGAAGTATAAAAAACACTGTTAATAGAAGAACTCTTATAAACAAAAACTCCTGTAGACAAAACCTCTCATTTCTTAATAAGGAATGGAGGGGAAAAATAAAGATAAAATAATATAAAAACAGCTAGCGTAAGACAAGATAATACTAATAATAATGGTAAAATAAACACTCTTATAAATAAAATAAAATAAACAACCTTATAATGTATATGTCCCAGTATAAGTGATCAATTTGTCGACTTGACCATGAATTCTCTGAAGTCTGCTCTTGACGTTGTCGCGCCGTTAAAACAGAAGGTCATTAGGCCAAAGCGCGCCTCCCCATGGTACAACAAAGAACTGCGTTCACATAAACAAAGAGTTAGAAAGTTAGAGGGATTATTTCGTCGCTCTCACACAGAAGAATCCCTAAAAGCATGGAAAAGTTGCCTGCTGTCCTATAAGCAGGCTCTGCGTAAGGCCCAAATCAGATATTATTCAAATTTAATAGAAGTCAACAAAAGTAACACTAAATTCCTTTTCAGCACTGTAGCTAAGCTAACAAACTGTCACAGTGCAGTAGAGCCCTCAATCCCAGCTACACTCAGCTCTGATGATTTCCTCCTATTTTTTAACAATAAAATAAAAACAATCAGAGATAAATTAGATGAAATTACCCCCGCTATTAGCCCTGAACTAGCCCAAGCTGTAAATCTAACGTCTCATATACATCCACCTGTAAACTTAGAAAGGTTCACAGCTGTTGATCAAGCAGAGATAACTTCAGCCATTATGTCCTCTAAAAGCTCAACTTGTGTCCTAGACCCCATTCCAAGCTCCTCAAAGACATTCTCCCCCTAATTATAGACCCTATTCTTAATATAATAAATACTTCACTCCAAAGTGGCTATGTTCCACAGTCCTTCAAACATGCAGTCATTAAACCTCTTCTAAAAAAGTCTAATCTAGATCCCGACCTATTGGTAAACTACAGACCTATTTCAAATCTTCCCTTCGTCTCTAAAATCCTTGAAAAAGTTGTAGTAAAACAGCTTTGTCGCAACCTGCAGGACAATAACTTATTTGAAGTTTTCCAGTCAGGGTTCAGAGCCCACCACAGCACTGAAACTGCACTAGTTAAAGTCACAAATGATTTGTTATTAGCCGCTGACGATGGACTGGTCTCAATCCTGGTTCTGTTGGACCTCAGCGCAGCGTTTGACACCATCGACCACAACATTCTACTGCAGAGGTTAGAATGTGATGTAGGTGTTGGAGGAACAGCCCTCAGCTGGTTTAAATCCTATCTATCTGATAGGTTCCAATTTGTTAATGTAAACAAGAGCTCCTCACCAAGCTCTAAAGTAATTTACGGTGTGCCACAGGGTTCGGTACTCGGTCCAATTCTGTTTACTCTTTATATGCTGCCATTAGGCAACATTATCAGAAAGCATGGCATTAACTTCCACTGCTATGCAGATGACACTCAGCTGTATTTATCAATGAAACCTGATCAGAGCGATCAAGTAGACAGACTTAGTGCTTGTGTGAAGGAGATAAAAACCTGGATGACACTAAACTACCTGCTTCTTAACCCTGAAAAAACCGAGGTCATTGTGCTTGGCCCTAAGCATCTACGAGACTCTCTATCTGTGCAGATAGCCACACTGGACAATGTCAGTGTAGCCTCCAGTTCTACTGTAAGAAATCTTGGAGTCTTATTTGACCGGGAGCTCTCATTTAAAGCTCATATAAATCAAGTCTGTAAAACAGCCTATTTCCATTTGCGCAACATAGCCAAAATCAGAAGAATCCTGCCTAAAAGCGATGCTGAAAAACTTATCCATGCATTTGTAACGACTAGATTAGACTGTAACTCCCTGCTTGCAGCGTGTCCTAAAAGCTCCATAAAAAGCTTTCAACTGGTTCAAAATGCAGCAGCAAGATTACTAACAGGAACAAAAAGAAGAGAGCACATTACGCCGGTGCTGAAGTCTCTTCACTGGCTCCCCGTCGAGTTTAGAATCAAATTTAAAATTTTACTCTTGACCTACAAAGCCATAAATGACATGGCCCCATCCTACCTCAAAGATGCTATAGAACCATATCATCCAAACAGAGCTCTTCGCTCTCAGAATGCCGGCCTTCTGGTGGTGTCAAGAGTCTCTAAAAGTACTGTAGGAGGTAGAGCGTTTAGCTACCAAGCTCCTGTGTTATTCAATCAGTTCCAGGTCCATGTTAAATATGCTGACACAGTCTCTTCATTTAAGTCCAGGCTTAAAACGTTCCTCTTTGAAATCGCTTATGGTCAGACTAGTTAGGAACAGAAACATAAACCCACAGCTTTAGCTACGCTGCCCTAGGAGTAACTATGCTGGGGTAAGTATGACAGCTTGAGCACTATCCTCTTCTTCTGACTACTTATGCTATCAAACAATATTTATTTTTTTAATTCCACTTGCAAACTGTTCACCGCCTTCTTTTTCTTTCTCTCACTCCTGAGGACCTGTGGACCCAGATGTCCCTCTCCTGGTGAAGTGGTCCCTGCCCTGTGTGGACGGTCCCTCATCTGCCTGAGGAGTGGGTCCAGCCCGCCTCCGACGGTCCCTCATCTGCCTGAAGAGTGGGTCCAGCTCGACTCAGTCGGTCCCTCATCTGCCTGAAGAGTGGGTCCAGTTCGCCTCAGTCGGTCCCTCATCTGCCTGAAGAGTGGGTCCAGTTCGCCTCAGTCGGTCCCTCATCTGCCTGAAGAGTGGGTCCAGCTCGCCTCAGTCGGTCCCTCATCTGCCTGAAGAGTGGGTCCAGTTCGCCTCAGACGGTCCCTCATCTGCCTGAAGAGTGGGTCCAGTTCGCCTCAGTCGGTCCCTCATCTGCCTGAAGAGTGGGTCCAGTTCGCCTCAGTCGGTCCCTCATCTGCCTGAAGAGTGGGTCCAGTTCGCCTCAGTCGGTCCCTCATCTGCCTGAAGAGTGGGTCCAGTTCGCCTCAGACGGTCCCTCTTCTGCCTGAAGAGTGGGTCCAGTTCGCCT
Organism: Eucyclogobius newberryi; assembly: GCF_026437365.1. Lineage (NCBI taxonomy): Eukaryota > Metazoa > Chordata > Actinopteri > Gobiiformes > Gobiidae > Eucyclogobius > Eucyclogobius newberryi. The sequence goes on along the minus strand of NW_027315801.1, from coordinate 30,006,448 downwards.
CAGTCGGTCCCTCATCTGCCTGAAGAGTGGGTCCAGTTCGCCTCAGTCGGTCCCTCATCTGCCTGAAGAGTGGGTCCAGTTCGCCTCCGACGGTCCCTCTTCTGCCTGAAGAGTGGGTCCAGTTCGCCTCAGACGGTCCCTCTTCTGCCTGAAGAGTGGGTCCAGTTCGACTCAGACGGTCCCTCTTCTGCCTGAAGAGTGGGTCCAGCTCCAGTCTCCCTCGTGTCCGTCTGTCCGTCTGTGAGAGTCGGATCTCTCCTTCACTGGAACTCCTCCAGGTTTCTACGCTTTTTTCCCAAAGAGGTTTTTTTTTGTAGTTTTTCCTGGCCGAGAAGGAGAGTCTAAGGACACAGGACCCTGGGACATCGTCCCTCGCCACCACAGACATTGTCTGACTTCATCGCCACCACAGACATTGTCTGACTTCATCGCCACCACAGACATTGTTGATTCATTTCTCCCTGTGGCCCTCAGAGGCAACTGTTGTTGTGATTTTGGGCCTTACAAAAATAAATTGATTTGATTTGATTTGAAATAAAAAAATAAACACTCTTATAAATAAACACTCTTGAAGGTACTGGCCTGAGGAGACACTTTTTTGGAAGGGAGTCCAGATGACTTTACCTTTGAACCCTTCTCTACTTTGAACTATTTCTGAATGAATGAGGGAATACCATAATATAATAGATCCACGGGGAATACACCAACTAGTGATGCAGCTTGTCTCAGATAAGCTCTACCCATTTGTAACCAAACCAAAATGTAGGCTAATTACAATGTGTATATCAAAAAAAGGACTAGAAGTAGAAAAGGTGCCACTGCCATGCTCTATGTGCAGCCGGCTACAGCATCTTGATCTGTTGCATGTCCTTCCCCAGTCTCATCCCCATTTCACGCTACACTGTCCTGTCCAATCAAGCCTGCGGGTCAAAAACATCCTTAAAAAAAAGAAATACAAAAGGTAAATGACTCAATAATTCATCTCTGAAGTCTGAAGCAGATCATTCCACCTGCTTTATGATTTAAAACACCAACATATGTGGGCTTCTGCATCTGCATCTGTATGTGAAAAATACTTCCATTAATTTTGAATGAACATCCCTTTTATTCAAAAAGAAAGTTGAGCAGGAAACACCAATCAAGACACAACTCCACTTCACATACTGCAAAAAAAAAAAAAAACTCCCACTGTTTTGGCCAGTGTCTAAACGATGTTCCATTTCACCTCGGGAATAAGAATTCTCTTTTTTTTCCTCATCCTACCCTTTTCTTTTTCTGATCATTTGCACCAGTTTGAATCACTCTCGGATCACAGAGTTGGATGGTGTAACCCTGGATGACGTAGGTTTGGATAACAGACTTGGAGAGAGGAGAGAGCTGGAGGAAGGCTGGTGGTCTCCGATGAGCAGTGCAGTCTGTTCCATCCCTTTAATTAGTCCCATTGGAACGGCCTCCCCGCTTCACACTGCTGATCAGCTCTGCCGCTATCTCCACTCTGTACGAGCTGCATGTGTGCGTTTGTGCGAGCCGAAACCACAGAGGCATTTCACGGGCGTATGATCCGTGTTGGAGATCCCACTGGTCCAGCAAAAAAAAAAAAAAAAAATGGAAATGCATTAATATTCAAGGAGCCTTTCAGTCCCAGAGATTTCATCCTCCGAGTGGAAAATGAGGAGGCTTTATGTTTTGCATCACTCATTGGAGCAATTAGACGCAAAAGATATTCCTACAGAAATGTACTTTATGTTTAGGATGAAGGATTTGATCATTTTAGGGGTTCATAATACTTTTTTTGTTGTTTGTCTCCCTTTTGTGTGTGTTTCATTTGAACATGAATACTGTACTTCAATTTGACTTGTTTATTTACCATTACCATAGTATTATCTTGTCTTACGCTCGATGTTTTTATTTTATTTTATTTTATCTTTATTTTTCCCCTTCATTGCTTATTAGGAAATGAGAGGTTTTGTCTATAACGATTTAGTTTATAAGAGTTCTCCTATTAAGAGTGTTTTTTTTAAACTTCCTATAAGTTATCTGTCCTTTTCCTCTGTATCTACCTGCGTTGCAACAATTAAATTTCCCCATGTGTGGACAATAAAGGAATATCTTATCTTATCTTATCTTAAAGACTAAATTAGAGACTATCCTTATTTTGCTCATCAAATTGGAGATCGTTAAGTTAATGCATGTTTTCCCAGTTATTTCTTTAGCAATAAAACTGTATCTACCTCTGTATCTTCCTGCGTTGCACCAATGAAATTTCCCCATGTGGGACAATAAAGGATTATCTTATCTTATCTTAAAACAGCTGTAATGAAAGTTTTATTCAAGGTATTGCAATAAATTAGCAAACCTTCCACTAGAAAAGTTATAGTGCATTTTGAAGATTATGGCAACACATTCAGTTTGAAGTAATTAGTGTTCATTATTATTACTCATCAGGAGCTTCCACTTGTTGCCAGCACAGCAGCACGTCCCATGTAACATCCAAAGCAAAGGACTTGTCTGACAATACTTCCACTGACTCCACATGTACATTTGTGTGACATTGATGTAATGTGGGGATTAGACAGCTGACGATCCTTCTGATGTGCAGAGTTATGAAGGTCGTCGGGCAGCGTACAGTGAGCTGCCTTTTCTCTTCTCTTCACAATCCCAGCATGAACAGAACAGAGAAGAATGTCTGATATGAGGAGAGAACGGAAAGAACAGACGAGCAACACGAGCAAGGAAACAAAATTAAGCAGTTCGTGGCAAGTGGAATCAGCATACGATTCTACACAAGCTCTTTATCCTAAACTGATTTACAATTGAGTAATACTGATTATATTGATACTATTTCATTAGTTCAGTTTATCAAATGTCTGTCTTTGTCTTTCCACAAGGTTTGGGACCAGATCAAAACAAATACAATTTTTTTTTTAAATAAATTTGCTTAAAACCAACAACTCTTTTGAGGTTTGGCAATGTTTTCATAAACTAATCATCTTACAGACAGCTTTGTTCTGATTATGATAATATATCTCATTTTTGGCATAATTGTGATGAAAGGGAACCACATGTCACAGTTTGTTTTCCTGAACTCTTTCAGCAGTAAATATGTAATTTCATCAATCCACAGGAATCACACACCGTTTGCCGTGTGTGATTTGAAAAGAATGAAAAAGCAATAGAAAGAAAGTATGGCTTTAACTTTATCTCTATCTTTATGACTTGCAGGTAGCATTCCCACCACCAGAAATGTTACATAGTTGGGCTTTACCTGCTCACAATTGTCATTGCAGATCCATTAAAGGGAATATTAATGTACGCAGACAATAGTAACAAGTTGGTTAAAGTCAGACTGAAACTTAAGTGCATGGTCTGATAAACCAGGGGTTG
>NW_027315801.1:29990564-30000564 GCF_026437365.1 Eucyclogobius newberryi | reverse complement strand
AGAGTTTACCATGTGTCCCTTCACTAGATTACCAAGAATTGTACTTCAGTTGATTCATGTACAGTATCTAGGAACATGTATTGTCCTGCAAAGAGGCTTGAGTGCTCCAAAGGTCTCTGTTTTCACCTGTTTTCTCCAGGTTTGTCTACATTTAGACATTGTTGCCTGCAGTGTTCCTGATGTTTATCTGGTTTTCTACCACTGTTTACTTGTTTTTTTGTTTCTTAGATGTCAGGTATGAGCTATATACTAAGAGTTGCAGACTCTTGCAGAAGAAATTTCCATTACTCACTATTGACTCACATACTATGTTGCCACTCAGTGATACATTTCCCAATGTTGTGATGACACCTGAATAACCTCTATAAAAGAAAATCTACTGCTTGTCTAATGCGCCAAAGTAGTGGTAGTATAGTTCCTACGTAAGTATACTATACAGTAACACATAGTTTACGTCCTACCTGTTTCGGTTTCCTGCCATAGTTCACCTATGGGCTAAAGCCATTGCTCTAGGCTGGTTTAGCTCTGCAAAAATAACATCAAAGTCGCCCTCTTTATATTTATCTATCACGTTTTTGACTATACTTCCATTTCCTGCATGCTTCCTGGGCATTGGCAGAGAAGCACTTTGAACTAAAATAAACAAATGCAAAGTAGGGATCTCTTCTTCTTGAAGCTTTTGGAATTTGGGGAAAATGTATTAAAGCAAAAATGCAAATAGACAGTTTTAGTCGCAGGCGGGGAGGAGAGCGTCAGGCACGAGAGAACACAGGCTTAGAAAAAAGACTAATCCAGGTGAAGAGGCTCCTTCTTTAATTCAATTTCCATTCCTTTTTTCTTGTGTGTTGGACCTTACGGGTTGGATTATTAAAGCACTCCAAAGAGGCAACCAAAAATGTATTCAAGAGCAAAAGCCGTGTTGACAAATGTGGCAGCAGTGGTATCGCAGACTAATAGTAAGCATTAAGTGTAAAATCATCATGGGAAAGTATGTTGCAGATGGAGCATATTCTATAATACAAACTTCTCCAGCCAAGCACATTTTATTAAAGGAGTGCATTGTGGGTAGTGTAAGGGGGTGAGGGTGGAGGGGTGCTATCCGCACTGACAGAAAAAGAATGTGGGCTTCCTGCTCACTTAGTGGGCTCTAATTTCATACGTCCATCTTGCAGACAGACAGGTACAGGAAGAGCACTCAGGCTGGTTTTATCTCCTCTGTCCTTACACTGCCTGCACATCCCACCCTCTGTGGTCTGTGGCCCTCAGATGAAACACACACAGATTATATCTGATTACCAAATCAGAACGGTGGGCAGCCAATCAAAGTCTCTATGCTTTTGATTGTCAATGGATTTTTCTTTTTGGATACACCTCGGGTCACTTCATACTGTTGTGTCTTGGGTAAGAAGACTAACTCATTGTTTTCCTTCTCCATTGATGGTTGCCAAAGATTGGGCTGGATATTGCCAAGTACCTCAAGATGTGATGTGTATCTCGATACTCTGAGGTTGTTGCATACATGTTTTATTACAGGGATATCTCTAAAAAGTTTACCAAAATTATGTAATTGTGTAGAATCACAAAATGAATTGGCGTTTCGTCTTCATAATGCCCTTATTATGAAAATAATGACCTATAAATAAGTCACCTTTTCAGCTTAGCAGATATAGCCTTAATGCAGCAGTCAGCAGGTTAATATGAATATAATTCTGCAATTTATAATGAATTTATGTTGTTTAAAAGTATCATCACTGATCATTCTTTTCTCTGTTGTAGGTAAACAGCCCTTTTGGGGTACAAGTCAGTCAACTTTGGCTCTGACAAAGACAGACATGTGACTACATTTTCACATTTATTTGCAGAACATTCTGATTTACCCATTTTATGTGCATGTCTTTAGTGCTGCATGAAATAGGGGTCATGGGTGTGTACCAGCACGAACCTTTCTACAATTTGGACTGCAACAGCACAATCCAAACCTTGGATGGCCATTTGGCAGCTTGAAACACCTTCTGGAATTCAGGTGATCATTTGGATGCAGCAGACTTGAGCTTCTGCTGAGTGGATCCTCCTCCCTACAATGTGTAACTAAGAGCTGTTCCAGACAGGAGGGTTGGAAGGCTGTGGTGGGCTATTTAGAGTGAATTTTGTTTTTCGACAAACCGCAGGCCGTAGGAGAGCTCCAAACTGCTCAATCAGCGTGAGAGAAACTACATCAAGACGGGCCTCAGCCATGTGTGTCAGCCAAGCACTGCAAACCCATTTGGACAGAGTTTATGTAGAGACAAGTAATTGAGATGGAGCGAGATGGAGAAGAGATAAGAGAGTGTGTGTTAGGGAAGAGAGCCTCCTTCCCTGTTGTTTTTGTTCCATTTCAGAGTGAAAGTGTGGGTAGGGGATGAGAGCAATCTTTATCAGCCGCGCTAAAGAGACCAGTGCTTACAATTAGCGTCTATGGGGCCCAAAAACTTCCACTCGTATTCAAGTTTAATGAATACGAGTGGAATGTCCGTACTAATTCAATGTACCGGTATGTTAGAGGCTTTACATGACAGGGCATTCTCCATTCACTCATACACACATGCTTGGTGACTATTGTAGCGATGGCTATTGAAGTGACAGCTGCCTGTGGTCGACTGACAGGGATGTGGCTGCCAATCTGAGCCAATCTGCCCCTAACGCCCAACCACCATCTATTCACACACCACATTCATTCACAGACACTTCTTCTAGATGTTCTGTAATATGCACGTTTCATTTGAGCCCCAATTGTGTTCAAATAAATAAATAAATACAAATGCAGATATAGTTTATTAAATCAGTTCCGCACAGTCAATACAAAAGAACACGTAAGGCTTCCCACCTCAACTCTTACTGTTCAGACTCATTTCTTTGGCCTAAATGCATAATGCTGTAGAATATGCTGTGGTGGTCCATGTCAACCATATTCTACGTTAACAAGTAGTTAATAAAGATGTGCACAAGGTGATAAAAAGTATGGAAGCATTGGCAAAATGTCTTCTGTCTCAGCAGCTGCACAGAGAAGCAGAGGTGCTTTTGAGCCTAGTGAACACAAACGTCTGCAGTTATTTCTAAATCTGGAAACACATTTGTTCAGCTCACAACGTCTATGAAGCTATGAAGAGAAATGATTGTAGTGTTATCATTGTGACACGTGAAATAATTATAAATATAGCTTTGTGCATTATTTACCCTTGTTGTAGTAATTGGGGATCTTTGCATCGATATTGGGGCTGCAGTATTTAAGTTTGGCTGGTGTAGATCAATCTTTCTTTGTGGGATGAAATGGCTTAGCGCAGGCATGACCAAACTACGCCCCGGGTGCCAAATGCGGCCCTCAGACCAATTTTTGTTGGCCCTCCGGCTTCCTGCTAAGTTGATCCAAACATCAAAAAGTAGTAAAATTTACTGTAAAATAGGAAAGATTCGAGCAATTTGACCAACCTAATATTAATGTTCCATGTATTATTAAAGGTGTGGAGGAATCAAAACAATGTAAAATGCTAAATTTTTAATGATTCACTTTGTTATTTGACAAATTTGACATTGTCCCTCTGCTCCGAATAATAAAATGCGGCCCTTGGTGAAAAAAGTTTGGACACCCCTGGCTTAGCGGAACATTTTGTCATTTCTGAACCAGGGTAACGTCTCTAATGTACAGATTTAGCCTTTATCTGAACAATGCAAGACACTGTAAACTCAATGGTGCTTTGAGAGCCACTTTATTGACATAGGCTCACACCTTTTATAAAAAACATTCCGCATTCAACAAACGTCTATCAAATAAGGGAGAATACAAAAGAGGGAAAATATCAGATATGGCTTAACACAAAACCTAATTTCCTGTTCTCACTGCTGTTTCCCTTCACAGACCGCTGCACATCACTTATGCATGCTGCGTCCATACAGGAGCCATGTTTGCTTGTGTTCACTGGTGTGTATGTGCGGATTTCCCGGACAGAAGCAGCGGCACAGAAATAATGGCACATAACTCACCCTAATGATGTAACGGTGAAGCAGCAGGTAAGGTCAGAGTCGGGGAGGGTGAAAGAAGGTGAATTGCCTGGCTGCATCTCACAAATATAGGCAAACACAGGCTCTTAAATGAATCAACAACGGAATGGAAACACAGCTATGGGCACACGTTCGGGGGAAACTCACTCCAAAAAGTGAAGGAAAAGGCCTGCAGCCCATTGAGGTGTGAGGATATATGGCTAATAACACTGTTACATATGTGAAAAATGTGTAATAGGTAAAAATGTTATTATAATATGACAAATAAGTTTATTACTATTACCTTTCATATGATAAATTCACCTCTGAAGGGAATAACAAGACTAAAGCCAACCATAACAAATGTCTTCTTAATAAATTAAATCTACATGACTAATAACCTTTTGATCGTAGGGCCGATCTCAGCAATTCACAAAACGATGTTCAGTCATTTCAGTTTGTGGCGCTGCGAGATGTGGCAAAAGCTAAGGCAAAGAAGACATTATTTCTGGTTCATCATCACTTTTCTTGCATTTGTTTCACTTCTCTACACATCCACTCCACGTTTTAAAGTTTCTTTATTTAATGGATTGGATTTGGTGAATATATTTGGTCTTGCCACAAATGCCATGCAACAATAAACATGTGCGCTAGAATTGTTTTGGGATTTTTTTCGTCTGTATCCTTTATTAGGCATAGTATAGCGTGAAATAGGGAAGAGACTGGGGAAGAACATTGTAGCAAACTGTTGAGAGCTGGAGTCAAGCACGACACTGTGGGTTGCTCACATGGAGTGCACGTGTGCCATCCATTCAACCACCGAGCGGCACGCTATAACCTTGTTTTGCATGTCTGCGCAACATATAAGTTAGTATCAGATACTGCGGATTATCATCAAATCAAGTCAGCGTTTGGTGAAAAATAATAATGTTCTGCTTTTTGCTGTCTTGGTTTCACTTCAGTTCTCTCTTTTCCAATCATCTCGCTCCATTACCACGCTTCATCTTCAGTGTAAGCCGGTATATTTAAGACAGTGGAGACACTTTTGGACAGTTCAAAAGCGAACCAGAAACCTTAATATACAGTGAATTGTGTCTATCGATATGCATGTCCTTGGGCGAGATGCATACACCTGCATGTATCTAGCAAATTGCAGCAGGTATTGTGACCCACGACTACAGCTACAAAACAAAAGCTGGAGATCTCTTGCAGCCCACATCTACAGTCCGCTGGGCCTGTCCCGTGCCCGGCCCGGGATCATTTCTCTTGGTGATATTGGTGGAGGTCAGCGGACGCCCCGAGGAGGAGGCTGATGAATGGAGCCGTAATCACCGGCTGTAATTACAGTGTCAAATGAACGGTTAGCCGTCCGCTGTGTGAGAATGTGCGTGTGCTATTTCCTAATGTGCTAGTCAGCTCAACCCAGATGCAGATGCCATATCAGCATACACAACAACAGATGGGCTTCAGTTACATGCAAATACACACACACCAAAAAAACACAGCCGCATGTATCATTTATCATCGTCCAAGGTAGCGAAAATAAAAGCAGCACGTCCCATTCGAATATTGATATATCCATGTGTACCCATACCCTTGATGCCTTTGTCTTCAATACGATTATAGCTTTAGTCGTTTACACTTGTGGGTTGTGTCAGAAGCACTAGAGTGGCGTCTAAACGTTGTGTGTTGCATATATTTTGAGTTTTAAAGACAGCAAAGGAGGAAATACTGTCCTCAGAACCAGTGTTTTTTGTCACAATATCAAGAGGAGTTAAGACATGGAACATACTTTGTTTTCTTACATCAAAATGATCAACAACTTCGATAATTATTTGTTTAAAGTTCAGTGTATGACATATGAAAGATGGATAATGAAGAGAGCCCAACTGATTCTTGGCCGTTGCAAGTTAAATTAAGTCTTTGTTTCTGCAGCTTTAGTATTCCAAAATACCGGAGTGATAACAGGTAGTGGCATAATAATGGCCAACAAAAGCTCCAAGGCTCAGATGAAGCAGCTGGTCTGGCAGGAACTACAGGACAGAAGGACATCCGCACAGGCCAGTGTTTTGAGGATGAGGTAATTCACAGATAATGAAGAATATAGAAATCAAAGTGCTCTCCAACCTCTCACCGAATTGCTATGGGCGGCTCATTTGCATTTTAAGGATTTGGGAGAAGGGTGGAGCAAAGGAAAGCTCAGTATTGTGTCCTACAATACTGCGTTAGGATTTGTGGCTCGATGTAACAGAATTTACATTACTCTGCAGCACAATATTTACCATAAGAAAGATATGCCGAATTTAAAGCAGAGCTAAGTCACATTTTACCTTATCAAAAGTCCCTGTGGTGATTAAAAATATATTTTCTTGGTGTTTGAAGTCCCCGCCATTGCCCTCTGCTGTCTCTGCGCAATATTTGCTGACCCAAAGACAACTCCCCTGAGAAACCCTGGCTCTTTTTTGTATGTGATTCCACTGTCTTCTTATGATAAAGACAATGTATTTGCTGTATTGTATTGTATTGTATATGTATTTTCACAAGCGAGCTCTATCACCAAAGCTACTTAGTTCTGCTTGAATACATTAAGAAGCTTCGCCTGTGCAAAGTGCTGTTCTCACTGGTGCTTTACATTTGACCTTTTAACCTTTGCGCTATGGAAACTGCCGTCTTGTTTAATAGATTTATTGCATGCAGTCAAATCAATAAAATATTGCAAGATCAAAAGGAAAGTTGTGTTACAAGCCAAGGAAGTAATGCATTTATAATTAGTGTAAACTCTAAACACTCTTAATTACCCTTTCATTTCTGTATTCATCTGAACTAGAGTGGATACTATCATTGTGAGATTGTATCAAAACGGCAGCTTATGTTTGCTTCAAAATAAGTGTTGTTCTATGGAAAGTTTGATGTGATTTCTGAGTTTCAGACAAGCTAGTGCATTTGCCTGTATGTGTGTGTGTTTGCGCGTGTGTGTGTTTGCGTGTGTGTGTGTGTGCGAGCGACACAGCCAAGGCAGTGTGCAGCCCTCGTTTGTATTCCAGTGTGGCTTGTTGTCAAGCGCGGTTTCCCACCATTCCTATCGGAGTTGTGATCACAGAAAACTGCTCTCCTCAAATGGAACACATCCTTCGCTCACACTATCAGCTTCTCTCCCTTCAGTGCAGTCTAATTCAAGCTTTAACGTATAACCCGGAGCTGCAGCATACGCAGAGAACATGCGTGCAATTTAGAACAATCCGTGGCGAGTAGGTCTGCCTTATGAATACATAAGGCTTTTCTTTCGTTTTAAAACTCTGCTCAGATACAGCAGCATCTAAACAGTAAATCTATGAACTAGCGACGACATGTAATATTCAGTGGGAGAAATAAAAAGCGGGTTGTGTAGTTGTATCTGAATTTAAAGGTGTACGATTAACTTTCCTTTTCTGTCACATGCTTGTTTACATAGAGAAGTTATTGTTGCATCAAATCAATCAAATGTATCTAACTAAGGATTTGATTTGCTGAAAATATACTTGGTAAAAACTGTATCACCATTTTTCACATGTCAAAGTGCACATTCTTCACAGGGAAATACTAGTTGTTAGAGAACTGTGTCAAGTGGCTCATCGCTATCTTGTGTTTTATGACAAGATCAACGAGGCACTGATATTCCATTTTACTTTAAAACAATGTATCTCGCGATGGAGATGATTGATAGACACCTGTGGAGTGTGAGACTGCAGCAAAAAGGCAGAAACAATGCAGACAAAATGGAAGACAGGGATAAGCACTGGGCTAAATTAACTTTGTACATTTACCAAATAGAAAAACAGACTTTTACATTCATTTATAGGGCCTGTACCCAATTTAGACGTCATAAAGTAATAGCTGTTATAGTATAGTGCCACAGTGCAGGTAGATGCTGGGAAGACATTGGATAGTGAGTGATTTCAAAGTTCTCTTTTTCACATGGACAAACGTATAAGACAATGGGACAGCTCCTTACAAGGAAATGAATGGAATTGTATGCCACTTGTATCTTGTCTCTGTTTCTTCCGTGTTTATTGTTACTGTCTGTTGTTGTCTGCTGTTTGAATTATCTTTTTAATCTCTGTCTTTTCATCGCGAAGCACTTTGGATTTTAAATGTGCTATACAAATAAAAATGACTCACTTACTTACTTACTTACTTACTGTGCCTGACAGACATTTTATATTCTGGTTTATTCTTTGGTCTTCTCTTTGTCTCGTTGGGTTGTTCAAATCTATCTTGTTTTTTTCTTTTTCAAAGCTTAATCTGGTGGCGTAATCTGCTTGTGTTAAAGACAATAACGCCACTGTTTAGGCAAAGCAGTAACGTGGATACAAGCATGTGGCATACTCTCCATCCAAAAAAACGTACATAGTTTAAGAGTAGAACAAGCGTCATCGTTCTGAGCGTTATCTGACAGTTCCTATAATTGACAGGTGCGTGACGCCGTGTGGAAAGTCCATAAACCAAGTATTTACATTTAAGCGGCGCGGCACACATCAGTAGCCGTCATGTAGATCCGCATACTGATACGTAAACTGCTGAGGAAGGCATCGCTGAGCAGTTCACACGAAGGTAAAGCTATGACAGGAGAAATACTCAGATAAGAAAGACTGTCATCATGTCTGACTGTGAAGTGTGTCCTAGTTAGTGTCCCGCTGTGGCGTGCACGCATTCCGCTGCCGCTAATGAACAGGTGAGAGATCGGGGAGATCGCTATACCTATATGTAACTTTTGCTTTTACTGCAGGAGCTTTTTCCTTTCCTCTCTGGAGTGTTGTAGACATTTGATGGGCGACCACTGTGAGGCATATGCATAGAATATATAATGAAATGATGCACCTTTAATAAAGCATGAGGTGAGTGATATGTAGCCCTCAAAAGCACTGCTCCTAGTGAAGAAGGAAGGAGCTTTTCTCCAGCATCACAGACTTCCCCACCACGCCAAGACACTAATATGTTCCTTTTTATTCATCTTCACGCTTGCCATACAAAATCCCTCTTCTTCAAATACTTGTTTTCTCTTCTTTTAATCAAATTTGCATGGATTAATTTCCTGAATGTTCAAACCTGCTTAAATATAGCCCGGGATTACATGTGTACACCCGCAGATGTGCTTGCCTCATATCTAATGGCACGTTGCGTCACATGCGTGGTAATTAAAGAAAGGTATTATCTGGAGCGCTGTGTTTTTCGAAGACAAGGGCATCCACGTCAAACGCTCCCACTTTTCAAAGAAGGTTTCAAACAGTGTTTTCTTGTCGAAGCTCAGCGGATGAAGCCGGAGGTTTGTTTGAGCCAGGTCAACAACCTTATGAAATCAGCCGCTGCATGCAGATGAGTTACAGGAATAGAAGAGAAACCATGCACTTGCCAGACAGAAAAACTTGAAAACAACTGAACCCACAAGCTCCTCGTTATGAGGCAAAAAGCAGTATCTCCGTTGCAGCACCGTGGCCCTCACAGGCTTAATATTGAAGCGACTGTGTAATGATGCCAAAATGCACTTCATTAGCATTCTGATAACGCTTTTGAGATTGGCTATGCTATGCGTTAAGTATCTTATAATTACTACAATCTGTTGATCTGGTTTATCACCTCTAGAAGGTTCTATACTGACTTGTGCTTTTATTCACTACCATGTGTTGTGTTGGTGCAGCTTTGCTTGAGGACCACAGTTAGACATCTGACACCAAAAGGACTTCTCCTGGGGTGCCCATAAATGATTGCTTTTGCATTTGCCTCCACGCTGGTTTTATTGTGGAGCAGCTGTACTTTGCTAAAGGCTGTTCAGTTCCAAACAAAGCTACATCAGACGCGACGGCGGGCAAAGCACTTTAGTGATCACGGAGAGAGACAGGAATTAAAAGAACAGTATGCTATCGAGCCGAAAAGTTTGGAGAGTGGAGCGGCTGTAATATAAATGACTTGTTATGGACTGTAGAGGGCGCAGGGCATGTGCGTGTGTGTG
>NW_027315801.1:29910564-29983064 GCF_026437365.1 Eucyclogobius newberryi | reverse complement strand
AATACATAATATTTCCATCTGAAGTTATGTATAAAGTAGTTAGCCTGAATTGCAACATTAAAAAAGTGGTAAATGCTATATTCTCATAGCCCCAAAACCTTCAATGGCTAAGAATAATTTAATGGTGCTAAAGATCGAGACCATAACTTACATATATTACTTGATTTGAACACTCCAAATGTTGAATGGTGAAAATGATTTCATTCAATATTTCAAAGGTCGACAAAGATTCAGTCAATTTAACATTACAACTATGGTAAATTCCCACAACCCCCATCTTGAAAACGAACTGTGAATGTTCTCTAATTGTATCCAAGCATAAAAGAACAGAGGTCACAGGGTTGCGTATTGCAATCAGTAAATGGATTTTGTTCAACTCCAAATGTGCTCAAAATGCTAACCCTTTCATTCCTATTATTGCTGCCTGTTGTGGGGTCAACAGGCTAATCTCAGCCCTAAAGCAAAACATGAATAACACTGTATTTGAAGCTCAAGGAATCAAACTTTTGCTTTTTTTCTTTGCAAATCGACTCAAAGTTTGATTAGATTAACATCTACTTAGCATCACATTTAAAGCTGAATAGATGTTAATCTAGCATCTATTTAGAAAGTATTAAGTATTATGAAAGTAAGAAATACAAATAAACAAAATTAAATTAATGTGATTTATACATTTTGGTTTAAAGGTTCCATTTTATTCTTGCATGCAATCAGTGATATACAATTTAAAACTACCGTGTGCCATTACTATATTTAAAATGGTCAAAAAGATCCAAAGAAGCCCATTTTCCCCTCACTTCTGCTTCCGAAACTTTGCTGAAGCCTCTACAAGCCACTGAGCAGTACTGCATGGGAAGCTTGGTTCTTCTTCCCCGCCCGTTTTCATTCTGTAGCTGTGCTCATGTGGACAGCAGTTTCTTCAAATCACAAATGCATTAACGCATGCTCGAAGGCAGGTGATTTTGAATCAAGATTGAATAACTTAAATAGGTTTAATCAATTCATATTTTATTTCTTAGAGCTATCGCACATTATATTATGAAAAGAGATCTCTATGACTCAACACTATTAGTGAGCCCAATGAAAGGTTTTGATTCGCACAGCTCTCATCCGACTCCAGAAATCAAAACACAGACTGAAGCAGACGAAGGGCATGAGACACCAAAGACGCCGAGAGGCACCTCGTCATGAAGACAGAGAGCCAGTGGTGGTTTGTAGGTGGGGGGACGTTGGAAAGCTTTTGTTCTCTCAATACGCCAGCTAAGTGAGGCAGCACTTGGCAGCCGGTTCAAAGCAACAAACTCTGAATCAATCTTTTATGGCTTGTCCAAACAGACTGCTCCAGAGGCATACACAGGAATACAAGCATCCAAGTACTACAGTACAATCACGTATAAAGCGCTAGACAATCCCAGCACTTTGTTGCATGGCTGTGTTGTGTCTCTTCAATAGCTCTTTGTGCTTGTTAAAGGCTTGAAACTGGAGCAGGTCTGGCATGATCCCTAAAGTGTGTGGATGGCCAATGTGTTTCTTTAATGAGCTCAGTTTACACACTCCGTTAATTGGCTGGCACAGAGAAGTTCGGTCCTCTCTTTCTCCCCTCTCTCTCCCGCTAACGCACACATCTCCATTTCAGCATGCTTATTTATTCATGTATTAGTTAGTTTGTTCCACTAGGTTCACTCGCGGGCTGACCGTAGTAATTGCCACTATATTCTCTGCATTGATTTTCACTCCAAGTGCAGCAACACCAAGGGCCCACGCACATACAAAAAGTCACAGCTGAAAAAGCCCACCTTTTAAATGCCCGTGCAAAGGCAAAGTCACGGAAAATTCTGTTGTGTTGTGTCATTAAAAGTTATCTTCTAAAGGCATAATGTTGTGTTCAATTGTGGGGTTTAGGAAAATAAGACTTGTGGGACGTGTTAATGTGGGCCACTTTTGGTTGTACTTAAGTCTTACATTCTGCAAGTTTAAGATGATATTTAGATGTTTTTACGAAAATTGGGCAGGTATAACACTGTTAAAATGTCGATATGTGTAATACAGTGAATTAACAGGCCACACTAACTTAAATGACACAAATCAATAACTGCAGAGTTTGTATTTAGATCTTGATCAGTGTTGGTATCAGTTTAATTCATCAGATAAATGGAAAATGTATGTAAAATATCTCACAAAACTGCAGAAATATCAAATTATATAATCTTCGAATGTCAACAACTAACTTTTTTCCTTTACAATTTTAATCAGCTCTTTTTCATATATCAAATGATAAAACTGATATTCAAATGTTCAATAAATATCAATATTTTTTACAATATAATCCATTTCAATACATTAACCACCACTAACATCCATGCAAAAATCCAATTACCAATGTTGTAAATGTTTGCATGTTATTTTACAAAACAGTAAAATGTAATTTCTCTGTAAAAATCACATCTGCTGTGTTTGCTGCTCAGAGCTTGTTTTTGGTGAGCAATCAGAGCAACGGGAAAAGATTTGTATTTCATCATCCAGAATCCGTGTGCGCGGGCATGCTTCCTGCTGACACGCCGCTGCCGCCGCTGCCGCTGTAGTCCAATGTGATGAAGCCACGCTAAACGTGATTACAGACAGGAATGTGGGTACATGTGTGTGGTTATGTGGGCCAGCAGGACATGAGCTCTGCTGGGAGAGATAAGACTCCAAATCTGTCCTCTCCTCTTCACTCAGAGCTCACAGGCCCAAACCTGCATCCTCCACTCACCTCCAACTCATAGCTTCTCCCAAAGTCCACGGTAACAGCAATAGCGGCTGCGGAAAGTGGAAGTGGGGTGAACAACAAATGCATTAGCAGCTCTGTCCATCGCGGGTTATCATATATTAATGCAGCCAGAATCCATGTTGAAGCTCAAATATGCAACGGCAGGAACACCCACGCTGACGGACAGGGAGACAGTGTTGAACCAGGCTCCATCAAATATTTAGACAGGATGCTTTAAAGTAGAGACTGAATTCGGTTTGGACACAGAAAGAGATTCGGAGTAGAAAGTATTGTGACGTGATTGTGTGTATCATTTGTTTATTTGGTCGGGAAAGTGTTAATGATCATAAGTGTTGTGATCATACATGATAAATATACTGTAAACACACCGGAGTATAGACATGGGCCAAGCTGCATCCGTTGTCCCGCATTCACTGTCACAAACGCACTCTCTTTCGTACAGCTGCATTATGTGGACACTGGAGACAAGCTGAGTGAGGTGTCTTGCTTAAGGACACAACAACAGCGCCACTCTGGCACCCGGCATTCCAGTGTTTTCACAGGCCCATCCCCGCTTCTGTATTTATTTATTCAGAATCTCTGGAAACGTGACAAATGATTCATCTTAGAGGTGAAGTGCATTTTAATTAATTAAATACATTTAAATAATTGCAATTGTGATTAGGTCATATTAGAATAATTGGATTCTGTTCACTTTTAAATGCGACCAGGAGAATTGACATAAAGACTGAAATATGAACTATGTTTTCCAGAACATGTTTGTACATTTTTAAACCACAGGGTTGGCAGTTTTAATGCAGTACAAGACAATATATTTGCTGTTTAAGGGGAACATTAGAGCAATCCAAAAATTGTAGCCTTTGCGATTTGCAAATTGTATCTTTTCACATTCAGATTTTGATTTGATCGCAATTAATCTGGCAGCCCTAATAAATATTAGTATGTTCTGCATCAAGGTCACTGTTTAGATCCTGTAGAATATAGTATATGGCAAAAGTACTACAGCACTTCAAAGGAGCATAATTTTATACATTTCATAAACTGTAGGGAAAAAATGGGTACGTAGTAAACTTTGGGTTAACAGAGCCTGTGCCTAAAACCAATTTAAGTTCTAGTTTAAATGAACTTCAATAACACAAATGCAGTTAATAAGATTCTGTACCATGTCCCAGTGGGTCCCTCCCTGCATTTATCCCTGAACAAGACTGTCTCAGCTCTGAATTCATGTCTGTTTTAGCTTCACAAATCCACAATTACATTGAGAACACATCACGGTTTCACCTTCCTATGTTCCCGTCTCAGGTCTCTGATTTTTATTTTCTCTTTTGGTAACTTGATTTTTTGTCGTGACCTGCTGTCCTTCTCACTCATTGTAGCCCTGAAAAAAACAACTCCATGTCAGATGGATTTTCTCTACAGCGTGGCCTCTACACCTCCAGAGGTGAGAGAGACACATCAGCGTCTCTGGGCTGAGGAGACCAGCTCTGAATGAATGTGTCCTCACTGCAACATGCTGCTGTTTGCTGCAGACCGGGGTCAAAGGGCAGCTAGAGCTCTGACTGTGTGGACACATGGAGGAAGACAATTATGAAGCAGAGTTTACATAAATGTGCCTTTGGAAACATTCAAAATTTCCACTCATTTGTGTAAAGTAACTAGATACTTTGTACTAACTAATCATACATCTGTAAATAAGCATTTACAAATATCTACAATATAAGTCTATTGTAACGCAAAAGCAAATTTAGCCACAAAACCATTTAATGTTGCCAAAATTGCTTCAGCACTATTCCTTACGGAATACCACACAAACAGATGACATGGGACAGGAATTCCCAAAGAGGGGTCCATGGGCCTTCAAGGGCCTCATTAGATCTGTCAGATTTCTGTGAGGATTGCGTGTTTAGATCAGAACTAACCCCAGCTCTGTCTGACACTAATACACCTGTGTGTGACTTACTGCAGTCTCACCTGTGTCTGAACACAAAACATCTATTCCCCTGTTCCTACTCCACTCCTGAGGACAAATCCTCTGGACGATAAATGGATTTGCTCCTCTTTTTTGTCAATGCCACCAAAGGACAGAATAATGAGGGGGATTTACCAATCTATTGTTGTATCATTCCTCTTATTGTCATGGCCTTTTCCTTTTGGAAATAAATTTGGACTGATTTTCAGTAATTAACATATTTATTTGTTTTAATAAGATGCCTTTCCTATAGGTCCTCTGCATTTATTACTAAGCAGCCTAAGCTGTAAATAAGACTGTTATTTTTAAAAACAAATTCTCTTTTTTTTTAATTATTATTATACGTCTGTGCCTAATCTGTTTCTGCACATAATCTGTGTTGCAACACTGACATTTCCCCACTGTGGGACAAATAAAGGTTATCTTATGCTATCTTATCTAATCATTTTGTGACAAGAATATATTTTGTATATATATATACCCACTTCAAAAATAGACTAACTTGCAACAGTAGATTATTGTGAGTATATTCTCACTCAGCCAAAGTAATCCAGCTCCAAGATGTCACAGGCCAGTGCCCATACATGCACCATCCCAAAGATCCCAAAGCCTAGATTAACGATGTGGGTTGTGACAGGAAGCCTTTAATGACAAAGAAATGTGACGTAAATACCAGTACAGTCCACTATGAAGGGAGTGATGAGGGCTTACACTATGAAGCATCTCATTTGCTGCGGCAACCACAGAAAAAAGATTAAAAAAGAAAGATGGAAAAGATCAAAGATAAAAAAAACATTCTTATTCAACTAGCTTTTGTCAAAACTCTTCACTTTTACAACATTTTTTTGGTTTCTTCTCACAAAAACACTACAATAAATTTTGCGCATATTGAGCAGGGATAATTGACAATCCCGCTGGTTGTGACCTGCTCGCCCACAGCTCCGTGCATAACAAATGAGTCTCCTCTTTGTGGCCACTTGCTCGCAGCTGCAACCCGGGAGAAGACACAAGGCCAACTCTGCCTCCATCAGCACGCGCCTGGCGGAATGATAATCACCTCAGATCCACTCCATTTGAAAGCAGTCTTTTGGTAATTCGTGGCTTTAAAATTAAAAGTTTTGTGGCTTTCAGGGCCACCTCCACCGAGCGAGAAGAATGTGGTTTATCTGCAGAAGCTTGAGACGTTCTTCTCCTTCACTAATTGTACAAAAACTGACTATGAAATGTTTTCTAAGAACTGACTTTTTATTGTTGGACACGTTTGATACGAATTCTTTGTGATAACAGTTTAGATTGCTTTTGTTCCCTTATTCCATTTGTTGATTTAATCTTGTTTTTGAAGGTTCTGACACATATCTTTGTCTGCTAAGCCTCCAGGGGCTCGCTGGAGTTCTAAGCAACAAGTCCCAGTAATGAACAACTGTGGGCTGCTGCTGCTGCCAGGAAAATAAAGGACGGTTGTTATCAGTTGGGCAGATGGATTTCAGCAGAAGCGACCTCAGCAGTACTGCAGTTACAGCAAGTGCGAGGTTGCTGTGCGGAACCATGTCAGGCTCGTAGTACTGTAAACTACTCTCTTCAAGTTCTGCATAAAAAACATTTACTTCAGCTCAATTCAAAATAAATCGTATGTCTTGCACAACACCAATAGGATTATTACCACTGAACAGATAAACAAAAACATCTTCTGATGCATTATTTATATGTTTGACTCCTTTACACTTCAGTGCTAGGATCTTAATAGCTTCAGAGTACATGTGTTTTGCTCTGACATGTAACCGAAACATTTAAAAAAAATGTGTCACATTACATTTAGGCTCTGTAGACCCCATGTACATCACGTGGTTCAACACTTTTGCTGGAGGCTTACCACTCACTAATAAGAGAGGCTGTTTAGGAGATGTTAAGGAACTTTTTAGCTTCAGTTGTTGCCATTTTGAAAAGCTGTGCCACCTTTAGACAAAGTCACATGAGGAACTTATTTTCTGAAAATTCATTCAAGAGACACATTGCCGTGTTTAAGTTGATATTGTAGCCTCCTTTTAGAGAAGCTCATTCATTTATAATGTAAGCCAGAATGTTATCAAATTATCACTAACACTTGTTTTGGTACAAAACAACCTGATACATCCCAAAATTATGGGGTAATTCTCCCCCAAGAAAATGTGTAGTAAATCCCAGCATTCTGGTGCTTTATGCTATATTTGGCTGATATTTAGTTACACCTGTTAATTATCACAATATCTTCCCTTCTTTAAAACAACTGAAAGAAGAAGATTATTCTGTTTTGTACAATTTTATTTTAAAGTTATTATCATTAGATGAGTCTTATTCTGTGAGGAATTCGTCTTATGACACTGTCTTTAATGCTCTGTCGCTCTCTGATCTTTTTCACAATACGACTCTTTTAGCAGCCACAATACTGACAGTCATTGATTTGGTAAGGGCCCAATGAAATGTTTGGCTGCTGTTTGTGATACTTGGATGACACAGGGCTGTAACGCGAGCCTGTTTCACTACGGCGCCACGGCTTTGGGCAGATCCAGGATAAAGTCATAACTACACGGCACAATCTGCACATGCGGTTCATAATAAGGACAGAAAGAAAGATGCGTCAGTGGAGCAGCAAACAGCAGCGCTCAAAACACGAGGCATGACACTCCTCTGCTGCAAAAGTATGCGTTGCCCGACTCCAAGCGTGCACACATGGAGGAACATACCCTAAAGCTGGAGTGGGCACAGAGGGGAGAGGCTGGTCGAACGCAGACAGTGTTACTGGCAGAAGCAGCTGTCAACAAACTCTACTCAGCTCAGTCTGCGGTTGGACTGATCGTAGCAGTTCTGATCAGTGAGCGCAGCTGGACATAATCTCTTTTTTTGACCATTTTGCTGCGTATGATAGGTTGTTTCTCAAATTGAGGTACATGTTCCACTTGAGCTCCTTCATGTGGTACTCTAAGTAACTAACAAAGTATTTTGTTTGTTTTATTTTAGTCTTAATTTGGCTAGTTTCTTACTGTTCGTAACTCGTTCATACATCAGAATTTTACTGTGAGGATTCTTTCACTTCTATGATGCCACATGGAGGTATAACAAGATGAAATGTGTTCACACGCCAGATCACGTAATCACACAAAAGCTCAGAAGGTTGGAGTAGCAATGGCTGAGGTAGTACCGAATTTCATGTCGATAGAAGTTTCAAAAGTTGTATTTACCCATATCATCTTGGCTTGGATTGTAAATGTTTTTCATATCTTAATTACCCACAACGCTGAGCTGAAATAACAATTTATGATTATTGTAAACATGTCATAAAAGACGAGCCTGCTGGATTTGTGCTTCCTTGCTTTAGAAGATTACTTCAGCACCACGGACAGCTCCTTCTTGAATATAGTCCCTCTTCTTTATATTGCGTTTAAGCTGCGTGTGTGCCCTGCTTCACCTCCACCGCACTGCATGCATCTGTCCTCTCTGTTGCCTCTCGATGTGCGGGGTAATAGCAGTGTCACAATATTAGTCATATTAGGAGCGGATTAGCGGGCGTCTCATAGGGATGTGGTCCCAGGGAAGAGGCTGCCAGTTTGTGCGTGTTTCTTATATCGATGTCACCCTGTCTCTTACACACAGGGAGCAGAGCCACCCGTGCCTCTTAATGCGATCTGTGGAGAACATGACACATAGGAGCCCCCGAACCTACTATCCCTGCCTACCGCATGCTGTTTTCATCCTGTCTATTGAAGTGCAGGTGTTGGGGAAAAAAAAATATCTCCGGGAAAAACAGCTTTTGGAGGTGACACCTGAGGATTAAGCCCAATACTGCGCAGAGATGGGGGTTTACTAGGGCCCGACCAATATGGATTTTGGGGGGCCGATACAAGGCTATAGGGAAGTTGGAGGTGCCGATAGCCAATATGAATTCTGATTGGGTTTATTAAGGTGACATTTACTTTCATTCTGCCTCTTAACAGTGAAAAGATGTTTGCACAACATTCTTTTTTTACTTAAACTACTGAAGTAAGCTTATGAGCCTAAAGTATAGCCTAATTAATGCATGCACTCCGCAGTAATTAATATGCATACATTCTGACCATTTTATAACTCATTTACATGTCAATGTCAGTCAACATCACCTTACAGTAACCACTGACAGAACAGAGGCAATGTTTACAATGTCGTGATAGGATTTCATGTGCTAAACGCTAACTAAAATGAACAAAAGAAACAAACCATCAAAATTGACACATTTACGCTCACCTCAGATCACAACTCTGCACAGATATGTTTTTTAAATCCAGCGCTGCCTCTGTCAGAGCCGTGAATGGTCAGAGCGCACACAAACAGGAGCGTCACTCTAGAGCTGCATTCAGCTGCACTACAATTCAAATTCAACTAGAAACAGTAAAAAAGAACGAATGAAACAAGATGTGCGATGCGTCGAGCTGGCCCAGTGAACTGCACAGCTGACACCGCGGCGTGAACAACACCAAAGTGGTTCAACTTTTTACAAATGTCTAATGTCATAAACACAACAGAAAGCATCAATAGTTTTTAGCCTATAATGTTTCTAGAGCCTCGATCTGATCTGCAGAAGAGCATTTGTTTTTGTTTGCTGTTGTTACACATTCGAATGGGGGGTATGAGGAACCACTGCTCAGGGCTCCCAAACGGCCCTGAGCTGATTTCACCCAGTGCAGCTAGCGTTCAGGATAGTGAGCAGTAGATTTCTTTCATTTGTGGCTATGCAATGCTGCCGAATCCTACCTGTGTCACCGTTTAAGAAAATTAAATAAATTGCAGGTCGAAGTGAGTAAAGAGCATTAGGTGTGTATCGGTGGTAAAACTGGGGTGCGGTGAAAGTGTCCCAATGAGGATTACTCAAGCATGCATGACTTTAATTACAACTTTGTGTGGGTAAACACGAAGAGGAAACAAACATAATAAGGTAAAAAAGTTCCTAAAAGTTGATTTTGCTTAATAGGGTTTCATTAAAATGGCCAAAAGAAATATAATAGTACAATGCCGCTTTCACAACGTACTTACTTTATGTTATAATTAGCAGAAGGGACTCCAGACAACAATCTTTGCCTAAACCTGGACTCCAATTTAAGGGGTTCAAGGCCGTTGAAAGGTCCACCTCTATTCATTCAAAAATTCAAAACTGAACTTTCATATGTTTTTCTGCAAGAAACTTGACCTGAAATCAACTTAACATTTGTGGCAATATTTGTTATTTTAGTGGTAGAATAATAAAAAAATAGTAAATGATATATGTAACTAATTATGGATAATAACTAGGTACTAATGTGTTTTACTCTGCTAATTATTTACTGTAACATTGTACATGTGGAAAAGGGTTTACAAGGATTATCCCTCTTGTTATAAATAAAGTAATTGCAATATTATCATTTATTGTGACATTTTTCTGTAGCAATATATCATGACAGGTAGAGCTTTGTTGAAAATGTTGCCATTAGCAAATACAAATGCCATTTACTGAACGTTTATGCATGATATCTGAATGTAGAACATTTGCAGCAGAATAAGTGAGCTTTATCTTAATCTCCCCATAACCACACGCACACACTCTTATTGTCTTGGGCCTATGTACATAATGCGTCACAGTGAATACATAATAGCACAATTAGATGTAATTACATGTGCTGTAGGCTTTGCTAACATAATTAGGCAGCCATAAAAGAGCTGCTGGTTACACTTATGAGAACATAATCAAAGTCTGAGAGATAAAAGGGTAAAAACACACAAACAATGGAAAATGGAGTAAGGAAATTCCTGAAGCACAACCAGGATACGGGACAAGAACTAAAACTGGGTTATTGCAGAAAAGTATTGAGAGCAAAAATGTGGGCGGAGCACTTCAACTGAAATATTAACTCCATAAGAGCACCTTTGGCAGATATATTATAACATAAAGGCTTAACAAAAACGAGTATTTTTTAAGTTCTTTAAGAGCCCCTGTGTTGTGCGCGCTCACCTTTATAGCTTCCGTTTTCCTCGGTTTAGGAAACACATTTTGTCAACCTCTAACTGCCAGCACAAGTTACTAAAGTATATTCATTCATTCATTTTCAACCGCTTTTCCCATTAGTGGGTGAATTTGAGCCTTAGAATATCATAGTCAAAATTGTATGATCTGAACATTTGAAATAGATGGCTTTCGTAGATTTTCTTAGAAATTTTGCACGTTTCATTTCATCTTTGCTGTGTGTTTCACCTAATTCAAGTGAGACAATAGGTGATAAATGTTTTATTAGTTTTTTGGTAAGTTTGCCCCATAGAAATAAAAGCTTTCACATGGAAACAACCGAATTGTTGAAAAAAATCTTCCCTTGAAGACGTTCTGTTATTTAGTTTAATCCACTTGCATCCATAGATTTAAATGGGACATTGTAACTTTAAAATTGTTTTCTCCAAATACATTTTCCTTCCATAGGAACCAGTGATGGGAAGATTAACCGATTTGCATTTATACATCGGCGTGCGCATGTGCGATACAATTCACCGATGCAATTCAAGTGATGAAATTACAGTGCATCTTACAGTGCAATATTGTTGTTCATTAAGATTCATCCAAACCTGACGCTGCTAATGCTATCGCTACCGCCCAGAGCAGTTGAAACACAGACTTAAACACTCACGAGGCTCTATACAGCTAAAAACATTATGGTAACACTTTATATTAGGGTACACATATTAACATCTAACTAGATGCTAATTAACATACTAGTAAGTGGTAAATTAGTAGCTTATTGTTGACAGACATAGTGTTTGTTTTGCCTCGTCGTTGTCTTCACTGAGCCATAAAAGTAAAAGATTATGTTCTGTTCACCTGTCGACGCCACAAAATACCAATTAGCCAAAGAAATGCACCTCCATCAAGTCATTGTCTATATAACGCAATGGTAAATAACAGCCTTTCATTCCAAAAGCAACGCAATGTAACAATCCATCTTTGACCCATAGATATACATTTTTCACGCAATTAAACCATTTAAGATGATCTTACAAAGATTCTAAAACAAGCACCGCCCCCATAAAACAGCCCAAATGTGACAGAGACACACAGGACCAGTGCTAATCACTGTTCACAAACAACCGTTCTGATTAGTCCATTACTGTTGTTGACAGGAAACGCTGCAGGAGCCTGGGAGCTTTGTGCTGTTGTATTGACAAACAGCACCGCTCAGCCTTAAGTCATGTGAACCACTTCTGATCGGAATAAAGTGAAGGTCTGCCAACAATAAAGCCACCTACACGTTCATTTATGCAACTGTAGGAAAGACTTGACATTCATACAACCAGAGGACTCTATTGATGACTTAAAACATTTTAGGTAGTAGTATTTTGGACTATTATTATGACTTTGAATGTAATACCGCAATGACATTTATTTTATAGTTCATGTGTTATTTTTTTGATGAATCCACAAAACCCAAAGATCTCGAATAGACACAAAAATGTAATAGTTCAGATTCATTTGACATGGGTTCTTCTATATCAATTAAACACATTTTTCCGCAGTGTTTTACTAAGCACATGGAGTACAGCTTTCATTTCCACAAGATTATACACAGTTTGCACCTTTACTTGCAGTGACAAGTCTAAACACAGTCTTAATATGACATAAACTGACTATGTGTTTGCCTGTTAGCCTCTATAGCCTTGAGTTTGGTATAGTGCAGGTCATTAACAGTGCAAATGAAGAGAAGCGAGTCGACAGGGCCCTGGAGTTACTGATGAGGTGTGATGGATGGATTTCCACTCAAAAACATGGCACCTCATCGCTCAGCTCGGACACAAACACACACTTCTCATTGTACCTTATGTGCTTGATCTTATTCTGTCTCTTATTAATCTTGTACTGCACAACCACTTAGTCTTTTTTTTTCAGAGGCGTTCATTAGACGTAGTATCGCAGTAACATGTGAAACGGCGTTAGCACACATTACAACTCATTATAGGAAGTGCAATGTGCCATGTTCACCTGCTTTTGCCACATTCGCTTCAGGGTAAATTGTTAATATACGTTTCAAGATGTATCACTGAGAAGCAAGCCAATTAAAGCTGAAATAAAAGGGAAGCTAAATGTAAAAAGGAAATCGCAATTGCTTTTAATTGCAACACTACAAATGTTACAACTCCTGTAAATTACGACTGCTAATCGTTTGTGCTTCCACCCATAATTAACCACACGCAGCCGGCAGCAACTTCATCTCTTTGATTGATCATTACTAATGTTGTATTGGACTGAAAGAAAAAAATAAAACCAAAATACATTGAAATTTGTGTTTTTGTGTCATGCTCACACAGGGAAAGGAAAGTGCAAACATTTGTTGAATGATGTATGTAAGTTTTACATCAAATGTTTAATTCACACTGTGACATCTAATTGCTGTGCAGATGGTAGTTTTGTAACCCCCGGCGTTCACATCTCACTGATAACATCATGGTATTTGACTGTAGGATTTATAGCTTGCAGTAATGTTGTGTATCTTTATAACAAACCCCTCTTGTCACAAAAGCACATTGGTATATTGTGCATTTCAAAAGTAATAATCAAAAAGAAAATTAAAAGGTCATTACTTTGGGATTAATGTTCTCCATCATTGAAAAGCAATTGTCATCAAGCAATTCAAATGACCACTACAATATTGTCTATGAAGCTTATCATAAACATTACAAGTGTTGTAATGTGCGAGGGCTTTCATCAGTGTGCTAACAGATACAGTTATTGTTAATCATGGCTAGATAACGTTTGTGAACATTTTTGCACAATCCCAGTAAACTAACTGGCGAGTAAATATGTTTTCAGCCTTACTCTATAAAAACCTAAAGATTGCTCCAGGTATTTTTCTTACACACCAGTTCTTGTGGCGCGCAGAAGCCGAGTAAACACTGGCTTGCCTTCCCCACCTATGTATGACCTATGTAGACTTGTGTAACAGAAGCAGTAATGGAGTTTGTTCAGGCTGTTCCTCTTGCATTCTACCAGGCCTGATGTCGTCGGCTGTCACCACCGCTGTCCCGTTTGGGGAAAGAAGCATCGTGTGCAGGTGTACGTGTATCTTAAGATGAAAACACATACACGGGAAAAAGGAGGCTAGCTAAAAAATATATATATATGTGCTTGGATGGAGAGGGATAAGAACACGGCTGCCAGCGAGGAATGAATTTACGGGGGACGATCTCCCAGAAACAATTTCTTTATCTGAGTTACACACATTCAGAGTGGCTCCTGCTCCCCCCCCCTGAGGCCCCGGCGCACCACGCACTCTGCTGCAAACCGCCAATGAAATCGCCAACACCTTTTATAGGACACCAGATTTTTATTTATTTTTATTTATCCCCAGCAGCTTTCCCTCGTTCTCCTTCACCGTGTGTGTCTGCGACTACACTTCTATACCTCATTTTTTTTTTCATTTTCATCTCGTACAGCTGCAGAGGGAGAAATGCAACACGGCCGATGCGTTTTATTCTATCTTTGTGTTTCCGGCTCACATTATCCATGGGCCAGAGTGGGAAGATGCGGAAGACAAAGCAAAAACAGAGAGCGTTATTAAGAAGATGGTCTATGGAAGCGATGCGATGAATGGATGTGAATTTGGAGCGGCTGATTTTAGGGGAAAGGGTTGCTAGTGCAGGCGTACAGGTTGCTAAGTGACTGTCTTAAGTGTTTTAATAAAGAACATGACTCTGGCTACAACCAAATGAACCTATAGTGCAGCAAGGATGACAAAACAAGTATAAACCCACAATAGTTTACAAAACACTCCATCACACTTAAAACTTGTGGCAGCCAAACAAAGATATGAAAGTTACATTTTCTGACTTTTCATCTCAAGCATCCCATTAAACGTGTCTTATTAGGGTTCCACAACTTGGTAATTTCATAATTCTCTGTCGCATGCATAATTAATGAAACAGTTTCCAACAGTTGGGCACACTTGCTGCTTAATGTGTCAAAGAATGTCGTTTTGAGCTGGAGCATAAACCTCCTCCAGATCAGCCCACTCCTCTCTGCCCCTCATCCTCTCAGTCATGCCCCAGCCTTTGCAGCTTCAGCACAGGAGCGTGACAGAACACAATCACTGCTATAATCCAACACCCTCCAACATCCAACCAGTAGACACTCCTTTAGCGATCTATAGTCACCAACAAGACCTTTGCAGCGGCACAAAAGCCATTATAGAGAGAGCTATTTCTGTTGTGCATACGTCCCAATAAGTTTCCACAAAGGCTGTTAATAATAAGCATGACAGATGAAGCCAAGTGCTGCCCACAAATGTGCACAGAGCATGTTCTCCTTGTTCATTAGTACATGTATTCAGCTCTCCCTGTACACTATATAGACCGCACAATCTGCTGCAACTATTTTAAATGTGATGACAATGACAAGTAGCTGTGCGTCACCGCGATGCGTGTAGAAAGAACTGTGCACAGGATCATTATCACATCCTGCTAGTGGGCTGATCGTGTGAAATCACAACGGGGAGAGAGTGCAGAGATCCCGGGACAAACAGCTTTGTGATTTTGACCGACAGTAGCGCACATAAGCCGCGTGTTGTTGTTTTTTTGTTTTTGTTTTTTGTGGAAGGGAGGAAAAACTGTGTGACATCTATGGCAACCGCGCTCATTCGTCTTTCCCCACTGAATGCAAGTGTTCAAAGTCAAACCACACGTACACATAGTTCGTTTGAGTTGTCAGGGGGAGACAAAATAATAAAAAAAACAACAACCTGTCAGCATAATGTAATCTCTTTGGTGCGTAATGAGATGTTAGGAGCGTCACTGCGCCTTCTTTGCATTGCACATCTGACACCGGGAGAGACCGGAGACGCCGCGGGGGGCACATACCTGTTGGTGCAGTGTGGTGTCGTTCAGCCCAGTCGGTGGAGCTCCCTCGTCATCGCCGCTAAGCTCTCCGGCGCGCAGCACTGCCTGGCATTCCCGTCTCCCAAAAACAAAAAATAAAAAATGTACAACGGCTCTTCTCTCTCGGTTTCCCCCCCCCCCCCCCCAACGCGCGCGCCGCCCGCACTCCGGTTTGTTCTACAGAAGCAGGGAAAAAGTTATTCCATCCCCATCCACCGCGGGTTGTCTTGGACCGCGTATGGATATGATGAACCCCGCGGTGAGATGGGAGCTCCGCGCGCGCGCCGGTTACTCCTAAAGCTCAAAGTTGCGCGTCTCTCCTCCTCCGCCACTCGAGCGCACGGAGCGGAAACTTAAGTTATTGACCCACGGCGAAAAGCGTAAAATATCCGGGGCCCAGACTGATGCGTTTTTAATGTTTGGGTTTCCTGTTTAAAGTGGAGTTCAAGTGGCGGGACCTGGAGGTGTGATGCGGACGGAGAGTCGGGCAGAGTGGAGCGCGCGCCGGTCTGTTCGCCTGATGCGGCTAAACGCGCGTCTCTGAGGTGGAGCAGCGCGCCCTGGCGGTAGGATCGGGATCAGCGCAAGAGGATACACCATTTAAATGATGATACTGTACAGCAGACCTGGGTATTTGGGGCCCCGGCGGCAAGATGTGGCCCTCGGCATGTTTTAATCCGGCCCCAAGAAAGGCCCCAATTTTAGTTCCTTCTATTTTTCATCTGTCTGCACTTGTATCCTTAATAAAGATGACATGAAATGAATTAAATAATAGATTCGATACGCTATGTTTGACAGAAAAGTGATATTTTCTTTGATATTTAATTTTTTTTCACACTAATGATCGCGGGCCGGCTCTCCGCCACTTGCCTGGATTCGAATATGGCCCTCGGAGTAAAATAATTGCTCACCCCTGCTTGTACAGAGAAGAGAAAAAAAGCCCCATTATGTTCTGCACCAGGACAGGACGGGATATCAACGTGTTCTGTCACTTACTCAGAACAAACACGCAATACACAGGTTTCCACACGTGTCAATTGTATTTTAACTTCAAATTCTGTTTAAACCATCAAAATGTGTAGGCTACATTGTATTCAACAGAAACATCAAGATGACTTTATTTTCTTTATTGTCACTGAATGCAAATTACGTGTTCTAAAGTGATCTGCCAGTCGGATAAGAGAAGACACAATGTCATAACTCAACCAATATCCATCTGTCAAAATATCAGTCTGACAAAAACAAAGTGTGAATTTTAAGCAGTAGAAATATGCCATCAGACACTCTGCGCCGGATGTGTCTGCGTAGCCTCTCGTGGGACAGGAGGACAGGAGGAGATAGTCTGAAATGTTTAACACTTGAAGAAGGACAAAACAATACAGACACACACACACACACGCACACACACACACACACGCACACACTCTCTTCCCCTTCCACTGGGCTGTGAAGTTCAAATTAAATTGAACCCACGTTAGCTGTAGCCATTTCCCCACAGACTTCTTCACAAGTAAGAGACGGATGGACACCTTTCTCGACGTGCGTATGTGTCTTCAACTTCCTCACAAGAAAAAAGTCTCTACAAATGATTTGGTTCACAGTAGTTCATTTGAGGAAGCTACC
The DNA here is from genome assembly GCF_026437365.1 of Eucyclogobius newberryi. Taxonomy (NCBI): domain Eukaryota; kingdom Metazoa; phylum Chordata; class Actinopteri; order Gobiiformes; family Gobiidae; genus Eucyclogobius; species Eucyclogobius newberryi. The sequence continues at coordinate 29,965,812 of NW_027315801.1, read as the reverse complement.
CCACTGGCCCTGTGTCTGTGTGTGTGATGTCAGTGGGCTCGTATCCCCCCTAGTGGCCCAGGTAACAGATGGTCAGCAGAAAGTATTAAGGCCACAGAAGTGAGGCAGTGAGGAAACTTTGTTGTGAAGTCTCTTGCTTAGAGAGAAAGTCAGGCCGGCTGCCGCTGCTGCGCTGTGTGGATAGTGTATTTTTATAAAGCGAGTGTGAGATGTAATCGAGGTGATGATGTATGGTTGCACACATGGCTGACAGGGTAATTGATCCATAGTGGGGGTGTGCGTGGAGACTCGGTGCCAGTCATAGATCATTCTAGCCAGTGAGCTAATCCGTTACGCTGACAAAGAGTTCCCATTACTGAGGTCTCCTCTCAGCCTCCCCGTCCTCTCCTCCTGACACTTTTTTGCCAACTAGCTTGCACTTCCCATTCCTTGTACTTCTAATTCCTCATTGCCCGATCTGTCCACAAACTCTGTGTAATATGCCAATGCTTCATGTTTTTCTGCTTTTTCAGAATCTTTCCAAATGCCATTAATTTTGTAAGTGTGGCATGATTAGAAGATTTTTGGCAAGAGACCTATTTGCTGAGCTTGACATGGTTGACACATTATGTAATTATCTGTTGATGATTACATAATTCAATATGATATGACATAGTATAACTTACTATATATGTATATATGTATTTCTTTAATTCATTGTATTCAATTTGTTTTTTACTCATGAACAAGAACCCAAAATATCTGATCTCCTCCACTTGGGACAAGGATTCCCCACCCACCTGAAGAAGACAAACAACCGTTTTACGGTCAAGAACCATGGACTCCGTGGATGTTGCAGAATCTGCAGTAACAGTCACTACATTGGACTGTTGTGGTGAAGGAGCTGAGTCGAATGGCAAAGCTCTCAATTTACCACTCAATATGTTCCAACTCTTACCTCAGACTGCCTCTGCCTCTGCGACTCAGCCCCAGATTAACTTAACTGTTTAACATATTTTTGTTAACATATTGCATGCATCAAATATTCCATATATATCATATATTTTATCACAATTCTGCATATTTTTCCATCTATTTCTGGTTTTCATGGATAAAACCTCGTAGGATTGGTCCTCTTCCCCATGGCTGGCAGCTCACTCAAACTCTGCATGTGCACGGTTAGATAACAAACAGAGAAACACATGCATGAGCCATCCCAGGGCTGATTGGAAGGCGTCAAAAATCAGTCTAATTCCTGTGGGATCTGTGGCATTTTGCAGACAGCCCACGCGACCTCAGACTGGTGGCCTTCCAGTGCCTCAGCAGATTTGAAATGGTCCAGGCCAAGGCCCCAGTGAATTTCTGTCACAAGAAGATAGAGGGTTCCCCAAGAGAGCAGCTTTGCATGAACGAATGAATGTCCCATTTTTGTAGGGAAATACAGACATTTACACTGCTGTTTGTAAATTACTTTTTGCATGTAGGATAAATGGTACTTCTTTAGTGTCTAGTTGGTCACATACATTTTACTTCTTGAACAATGTTGAAGTAAGAGGTCCTGTTATAATCAAAATTGCCCTCGTTCATATTAGAAAGTATAACAAAAGTTGAGTTTCTCATATTTGAGTAATCAGCTGTATTTATTGCCACATATAGTATATACTGTAGATAATAAGGCGTAGTTTGGTCAAAACATTTTTACAGCGGAAATACTTTCTGAGCACTTGATCTTTCTGCTGAGGATCTGCCACCTACAGCATAAAAGCTATGATAAATATGTTGATGGTTATTGGTTTCAATGGACTAAATGCAGAGTACATAATCTGAAATGGACAGATGAGATGGGAATAAGTGGAGGATCATAAAATAATCCAGGCACATGTGGAGATTGACACGTGGGTCTGTAAATCCTCATAATTATCACTGTAACCATCAGCCAAATGACAGCTGCTCCGACATTTGATATGCAGTCATATTTTTATGGATTAATTTATATTACATACTGATGCTACATGGGACAAAATATACATATATGTGGTCATCAGAGTGCTCGGAGCAGAGCGAGAGCAGATTCCTGGAAACACATCTGACATCTCAGTCCATAAAAGTGCAGGGCAACAGTAGGAACAGCAAATATTATATAATAAGGTCATATTTGGCTCAAAGAAACCTGCATTTTCTGTTTGGCAGACATCATCAGCCAGCATTAGCACATGAAAAACAGCAGCTAGGGTGGACCTGGCTGTGGGCCAATAGCTCTCATAATTCTGTTCACCCTTGATTTACCATGAGATCAAGGGAATACTCTGATAAACTGTGTATCTAACTCTATATCTCTGAATATAATTAAGTCTGCATGGAAATTCAAAAGTTTTCTCCGATTCCAACTGTAAAAAATGCTGAGGAGGCCATTTTGTACTCGAAAAGTTCCTTGCAGGACTTCGAATAACGCAGTACTGTAGATCACTTATCAGAGGCTGTAAGTTGAGTTGAAAGATGGTGCTGCTCTGGGCCAAGAATACTTTATCTGAGGTAGCAGCAGGGTGCGCCCACCCCGCCTCCCTCTCCCTGTCGGTACCACACTTCTTTCATTCACAGATGTAATTGTTCAAACGGACTAAATTCTTCAAAGCTGCGATGAGCATGAAAGCACAGTCTCCACCCTCATTGCTAATTGATGGCCTGGCGTGGATGCAAGAAAGCCCGACGGGGCTGACTTGAGACTCTGATTAGAGTTTAGAGTAGATTACATTTAAATGAGGGACGTCACCGACAGACACACACACTGAACATGAGTCTCCTTTAGTTGGATTCTGCTCTTTAAAAGAAACCAAATCCAAGCACATGTTTAGTCCTGATAAGACTGTACCCAAAATGAATCAGTTCTACCATTCATAAGAGTTAGAAGAGAGACCTCTACACCGAGTTAGAAGAGAGACCTCTACACCGAGTTAGAAGAGAGACCTCTACACCGAGTTAGAAGAGAGACCTCTACACCGAGTTAGAAGAGAGACCTCTACACCGAGTTAGAAGAGAGACCTCTACACCGAGTTAGAAGAGAGACCGAGTTAGAAGAGAGACCTCTACACCGAGTTAGAAGAGAGACCTCTACACCGAGTTAGAAGAGAGACCTCTACACCGAGTTAGAAGAGAGACCTCTACACCGAGTTAGAAGAGAGACCTCTACACCGAGTTGGAAGAGAGACCTCTACACCGAGTTAGAAGAGAGACCTCTACACCGAGTTAGAAGAGAGACCTTTACACCAAGTTAGAAGAGAGACCTCTACACCGAGTTAGAAGAGAGACCTCTACAGCGAGTTAGAAGAGAGACCTCTACACCGAGTTAGAAGAGAGACCTCTACACCAAAGACCCTTCATCAAGCAATGTCGGTAATGAACCAAACATTCCACTGTGGGTAATTTACTTTCATCGTTCCATCGTTACAATAATATTAAATAAGGCTTCATTAACTTACATTTTACAGTAAATAGTTTTCTCTTATATTATATTACAACAGCAATATAATAGTACCTAACCATTAGTAGTTTATCTGAGGTTTTATTTAAAGTGTTTTAATTGACGAATTGACAAAAATAGTAGCCTACGGTGACAGAAGAAAATGTCCTTGTTATAAAATGAATAATGGTTTGAACGATTATGGCAAAAATATTTGTGATTATTATATTTTCTATAATCGAGCAGATGATTGTTTTTGACCGCACCAGAAATTACCTAGTGTGAGGCATTTCCTTCATAATGTTCGTCATTGTGGCACAGAGGAGTCCTCAAATAATGTTGTGTAGTTCTCTATAAATATTTTTCAATCATTTTGGAGAAAAACTATCCTCCTTTTTTCCCACTTTAAAGAAAAACGGAATCTTATGCCATATTTAAGGTTCAGTTAATGGATTAAAATGTATGTTTAGCCTGGATTTTCTATTCCCGTTTTTTTCCAAAATACCATGTCAAAGTGCTCACTATTCACAGGGAAATGCAACTGTTGGAGAAACTGTGGTTGCCAGGAGACACACCATTTCCACGTGCTCTCGGATTGTCCTGTTCTGTACTGAGATTAACTTGTATTTCTATCTCATGTGTTCTTCTCTCTGGTCTTATTTCTTTTCTTGTGTGTGTTTTGAAGCCTACATTTGTCTTACAACATACAAGCAGATTTAATAAAGTGTCATCCTTCAGAAAAGCGCCAATTGTTTTCCTAATCTCAGAACAAAACATGTCCCACATTGTTGTTTAGTTCTAAAAAAAAGTCCTGTCCCTCTTCAGCGGTCCACTCACGCTCCTATAGGTCCAAGGACACGGTGGACAGCTGCTCTCTCTCGCTCGCGCTCTCTGATAAACGCAGCCAGCGCTTGTGTCTTTGTACAGGAAATGAGGAAAAATGTGTCAGCGCGACGTTCACTGCTGCACTCTTCTCCAAATGTCAGGCCTTTATGCCGAGTCCCCGCTTGTCAAGCTCTTCACTAGTGCAGACACAACAAGGATGGCACCCGGGCACCTCTGCTCAAGGCTGCAAAATGAAACAAAACTATTCTTAGACACACAACTGAGACGGTTACACAAGCTTATTCAAATGAACCGGCGTGTGTGCTGGGAAAAGGAGCGCTGTCATTTGAGTCGGAGACATGGGAATGGAAAAGGAAATGGAAAATATTTGGGCAGAACCTAAGAATAAATCTTGATGTTCATGCTTTTACTGTAAATCTGTAAAAAAAATTATAAAAATAAAAATAAAAATAAAAATAAAAATAAAAATAAAAATAAAAATAAAAATACAAATACAAATACAAATACAAATACAAATACAAATACAAATACAAATACAAATACAAATACAAATACAAATACAAATGTACATTAATTAAGAAAGCAAGGAATACTGACAATGTACCTTTTATTTTTATAGGCAATGTGAGTGAATTGTCTTACCCGAAGACACAACATTTTGAGAGCCACAGCCGCCCCACTGTGGCACCAGGTAGTGGTCTCCCCCAAGAACTAACCATGGCCTGCTGATGCTGGATTTTTAATGGTCTCAAGAGTCTCTAAAAGCGCAGTAGGAGGTAGAGCGTTTAACTTCCTAGCTCGTTTAACTTCCTAGCTCCTGTGTTTTGGACTCAGCTCCTGTCTGTATTAAAGAGGCCGACACAGTCTCTTCATTTAAAACCAGGCTTAAAACATTCCTCTTTGAAACAGTTTTGGGTCAGGCCAGTTAACAAACCACCCTCCCACGCAAGAGCAACTATCTTCTGGTTCCTCTTACTTTTCCTATCAAAAATATTCAATATTTCCCTTATACATAGTTCATTGCGGTTCACAAGTTCTCCTACTACTATTTCAGATGTCTGGCTGCTGTTACCGCTCCATTGATGACAAAACAATGGCCCTGGACGCTCCTCACCTCGCGGACGCCCCTCATCTGCCTTGGTGCTCCTCGTCTGTCTGGATGACCTCTCCCTTTATCAGATGAGCTGCTCTCCATCCCATGAGTGTTTCTGGCTCTACAGTCTTTATCTGCAAATGGACATGATCAGTCCTGGACCGTCCACAGCCCGTCCATGGGTGTAGAATCTCTCCTTCACTGTGCTTCTTCTCCAGGTTTTTTCCCATTGGATTTTTTTGTCATTCTTTTCCCTGCCGAGAAGAAAGGTCTGAGGACTGGGGATGCTCTGGTAGAGTTATCCATTTACTTCATTCCTGCGAACATTGGTTAATCTGCTTCTCTATTTGACCAATTGTTCTTATCTTTCTAACTTTTGGTCAGTTTAATAGTTTTGCGGCCCTGCGGGGCCTTTGCTCTTATGGGCTTTACAAAAATGCATTGAATTGCATTGACATTGGATTTGCTGTTGTATATTAATTGAGCAACAAAAAAGTGGAGACAAGACATGTTTGTTCAATGAGATATTGGAGGTATAAGGCTCTCATAACCCAAACCCTTCCATGAAAACATATGAGCCGTAAAAGTGTGGGTTTACCCCGTTTCACTCTGCTGCAGCTTCAAGAACAAGAATCTGCCTCCGCTGCCGCCCGCCCTTTAATCCTCTGACACTTCGGTCTGTCTCCTCACATCCAACACGCTCTTTTGTGTCGGGAAATCTCATAAACAGCTTTGCTTCTTATCACGGTAGGATTAGAAAAGGAAGGATCAATCTGGACAGGAAAAGATGAAAAGCTAACGTTAATTTAATTTTTGTTTTATTTTGTATTTTGCGTCTGAGTATAATTTGGTGTATGGTGATTCATTCCAAGTTTCAGTCATAGATTATATTTCATATTTCACATTCGATTATATGCTTGGTGGACAGTTTCATTTATTAAATTTTTTGTCAAAATAACCGCTATACAAGGCTTAAAATTGGACTAAATCATTGTTGTCTCAAACCAATCTGATTCAAGGGCAATTTTTAATGTCTCTCTTTAAGAGTAGTAGACACAAAAGTCAAGGGATTGAGAGTGTAGGGAACAATAACAGCTTACTCTCTGAAATCCTCCAGACAAAAGTCACCCATCTATGCATGAACTCCTCTGGCTCAGTAGATAAGATGGATTAACACAGACTTTGCATATAATAGAGGCATAAAAGTTTCACTCTCTTGTCGGCCCCTTGTTTCTATGCTAATGCAGTTCTGCACTTACCAGTTTGTTCTAACACAAACTATCTGGGTGTGGAGTCAGATTCATACCGCTCCAAATATCCTTACGCTCTCTCTTGTACACAGATAACCCATTGAGGGACGTGTGTGTGTGTGTGTGTGTGTCTGCCAATGGGACACACTACATTCATTCATTTATCTCCTTTACTCCCTTGTGCTTCTTCCCACCTGCATCTTGTGCTCTCAACTTATCACTTTAACCTCCAAACTCCCCCATGACAACAACGACCGGTGATTAATGGAAATACACACTGTCTGGCTAATGTTTGGGGGGGTCCTACTCACTTTCCTTCTTTTTCCCCGTGGTGCATTTACAAAACACTAGAGGGAGCCAAATATTAAACACTTGGGAAAACCCCTCATAAAATAGCAGCGTTGAAACAGAAGCAGAAACAGGTTTTATTTATATTGCGCTTTTCCACCTTCAAGTCACTCAAAGCGTGGATCACGTGATATGAAGTTGTCTTTTTGTCACCGAAAAAACTGTTGTTGTTGTTGTTGTTGTGGTTGTGATACTTTTAATAATAATTTTAATTATTATTTACTTTGTGTTGTGTTAAATTGCGTTAAATTATTAATAATAATAATAATAAATATAGCCGCAAGCGGCAATGATCGGCCCTCGCCACGCCGCCGCCACGCCGCCGCCACGCCGCAAGAGGAGCCCCAATTGTCCTTTTATTACGCCTACTGCTGAATCTGTGACACTGTCACATCTTCTCCCCTTTGTTTTACCATCAAAAAGCTATTTTATTTTGAATTCTTGGCAAAATGTGCGGCTTTGCCGCACAGACACCGTGACTCTTTGAATGAAAATGTGGATAACTTTTGATGGTCTTGAAGATGAGTCTCACCAAATTTCAGGTTAATAGGGCTGACGCCCTGGGAGGAGTTTGTGAAAGTCTAAAGTGTAAACATGAAAGGTTTCGGTCATCGTTACGGCAACGCCATAACAATTATGACATGAGTCATTGACTTTTTTGATGGGGATGCTAAAATTGAGTTGTGTGTCAAATTTCATATAATTTCGCAAAACTAAACATTTAACCTCCATATAAAATCTGTAGGGGGCGCTGTGGCGCCAAATGAATTTATTTCACTTCAAGTAGGTTTAGGGCAAAGAGTTTAACAACTGATTCTAATTTGACGCAATTCGGACTTTATCTGCGCAAACGGCAGAAATTTTAAATATGGGAGATTTCTGAAATTCTAGCTACAGTTTGCGGCTTCGCCGCTCAGAGACCGTGAGAGGTATCAATGTAATTTGGATAACTTTTGATGTCCCACTCCTCAGTAGCATTTTCACCAAATTTCAGCTTTTTAGGGCCAACGCCCTGGGAGGAGTTCGTAAAAGTACGACGTTTGGAAAAACTCCGAAGTCATGTTTAGCCATTTTTGAAGCAATATGGCCGACATTTGGTTGGGCGGACGGCATTGCCGTAATAATATTTTTTACTTCTCTTGTCACCATCTACCTCTGCGCCAAATTTCATGATTCTACGATCAGATTTTTTTTGGGTCATTTCCCATCTCTCAATGCATTTTTGGTACATTTGGTGGCGCTGACGCGCCAATTTTTTTTATTTTAGAAAAGGGAAATAGCCAGAATGTAGAGAGGCACGATTTTTAGAGGTGTGCAAATTTTTGTGACTTTTCGTCAATGTTCACTGGGTGAAAAATAGGGGGGTTGGTCCCGAGAAGAAGAAAGAAAGAAAGAAAGAAAGAAAGAATAATATTCCGATGCGAAAACAATGTTTCCCATTTTTCAAATATCATAAACTATACATTTTCGGAAAGCGCTCGCGCTTTCCTACCTCATGGTGTGGGTCCCTGGTCACTGACGGGTACTTTCGATAATTTTGAGTGGGCTCCGCCCACTTTGTGTTTTTGGCCCTCTATACAGTAATAATGTTCAATTTTTGCATTACATGCTTATATGCACGGAACATGCAAGAGATGGGGAACGTATTCGTGAGCTACTTAGCGCAAATTAGTGCTTTATATGGGGATGACGACCGCTTCGCGGTCGTCATCTCAATGTAAAGTGCTCGTTTAGTGCGAACTTTTGCACGGGCTTCGCCCGTTTACAACGGTAATGTTCCATTTTCCTACAACTAATTAGTATGCACGGGGCGTGCATGAGTGGAGGAGTGCGTTAGTGAGTGTTTGGAAGTGGGCGAGCGCTTCGCGCTCGATTTCGTGCGCACTATGTGCGCACTTTCGCAGCCGTGCTTCGCACGGCCTTACGAGATTAACAGGCCTCTCGCCAGCTTGTGGCGCTCGGGCCTAATAATCATCATCATCATCATAATCATCATTATTAAGATAAGATAAGATATTCCTTTATTGTTATATAATTATAATAATAGTATATAGTACAATAAGGGGCTCAGAATAAGATGCTATACAGTTAGGCTCTATTATGTCATTTGACAATGTGGCACTGGAGGACAAATTAGACACATTTAAAAAACTGAGATAATCAATATGGGCTTTTGCAAAATAGAATATTGCGATCCCATTACTGAAAATAAATAAATCAAATCAACAATCTCTCCAACTTTACTCACTCTTTTAATTACCGTCTGTGCCTTAAAATATAAATATTATATAATATTATATTATTATATGATATTTCTCAGGAGCAGCAGGAGCAGGTGAAGAGATGACGTAAGTGCACCTTTCTCCATGAAGCGGCTGTTGACGGGTGACTTGTCTTCAGTGCTGCCCTGAGCCTGTTCCTTCCTCTGAATATTGCTTGTGACCTGTGTGGGAGATTGATGTGTAATCCACAACCTGCTTTCGCTTATGATTTTAATAATATAATGGCCCGGAGCTAATTCTGTTGTGAGAGCAAGAAGACGGAATGTTTGTCATTAAAACTACACACAAACCCCACGAACGCCAAAGCCTAATAACATCAAAACTATTTTTACAGGCATATATTTTATCTTTACGAGTCAAAATACAATTGATAAGTAGCACTGTTGGATCACTTCATGTTGGACTGTATGAGGCAGATCAAAGTCCACACAGCTGACTGAAACTACACAGGAAAGTGTCAGTGTGTAATTCTGAAAAATGTCACATGTATATTTAATGACGCTTTATTCCCACAGCACACAAAGCCACATAAGTTGATCTCAAAGCCATGTTTAAACTAAAATAGGCAAAATTATAGGCAAACTCCAAGTATTATTCAGGATATACTGCTATGCTGCATCTCAACATTAAACATGCTTTTAGATCTCATTATGCTACAGATCCATGGCTGCATCTCAGTTAGGCCCTTATAATTTAGGCTTATTTCTAGGTCAAAACTGTCATGTGATGCTCAAATGACATTATGACACCAGTAACACCATATGAAACGTTGTGGCTTTAATTTATCAGCGTGTTTATTTGTATGATATGCATCTCAACCTTTTGCAGTCACTACCTACATAAAAATAAGCTTCCCGCATAAATAAAGGCAAGAAGTGTTATGTTTTATGCTTAGTTAAAGTTACAGAACAGAGGCTCAGATAAAATAGTTTGTTTAGCCAAGGAATAGCTATCTACTTTTACCACTGCATTTGAAAGGTATTACACTTTTAAAAAACAATCCCTCTATCATCTGGGGATCCCCTGGAATAATTTGTCACTGTTATTTATTCAGGCTTATGTATTTTTTAATTTATATTTGTGTATTTTCGTCACCGGTCAATAAACCACGATGTGCGCGATGTGCCGTGTCCGGAGCAGACCGTGAACGCACCGTGGAGGGCGGCTCCCGTGAGTTTCGTCCGCCCTGATTACAGCCGCTTTTCTGTGAAACAAACGGGAGAAAACAGGGAGCTTCTTGGACTTTTGAAAGTACACGTTGTACAAGGTAAGAGGGAACAGATTATATTTCAAGGGTACAGATTATATTTCAAGGGTACAGTTTATATTTCAAGGGTACTGCTTATATTTCAAGACATGTCACGAATACGTCAGATTTCTCAACTGGAAACGACTTTACACGCAACACCACGTCAACCGCGACGATAGTAGTCCACACGAGATGGTTGAGAGTTTGGAAGAGTTAAACACAGTTGATTTACATTTGGCCTACTTTCCGCGAAGTACTTCACTTAAATCCGAGCTAACTTTGGTGTTTTGTGTGCGGTGTTGTGATCTGTTTTGACATTTTGGAACCACAGACTTGCGTGACTCATGCGGACTCGCCGACAACAGACGATCTTCACTCGCCTTCTGCCTTGACCTGTTTGTCCAGTCACTTTACAGACAAGAGACAGTTCTTTTATATTGATCACATTCTCCTTTTGACCGTGAAACATCCAAGAGGTAAATCCACCAATGTTGAGTCTGACCAGTACAAGACAAATCTGCATTTGAACAGTATTTATTTGAGTTGTTCCCATCTGTATTGGCGATTATTGGCCTCTATAGAATGTTGTGACGTCATCTGAAACCCCGCAATAGGAATACATCTGAATTTCCGTGTTTTTTATTGAACTATCGGGACGAGAGGAATGACCGCGTTTACAATATGTTACCACTTTGTTCAACTGTTCCAAATGAATAATAGTTTGTTGGTCTCCAGAGGTGACCTGGGATGTGCCACGCCATCCTCCAGGCCCTTTAGTGCTCTCAGACGGTTCTCACGTGCTTTTCTGGGCTTGGCTCGTTTCCCATTACAACAGACTGATGCTATTTGACTCGTGCCAGACACTAAATGGTTTTCTTCCATGTTCAGAGCTGAGTAATACTCCATGACATTCACTTCAGAAACTTTTACAAGAAATGTTACTTCTTGGAGTCACTTTTTGAGTTCTCTTCCCACTGTGTAAGTCTAAGTGACAAAAGCCTTACTTTGACCTTTTATTTGTGTTTCTTACACTGCTCTGACAGATGTGATTTTAGTTTTTCTCATTCTTGTGTCTATTCTTTTGAAAATACCAGATGTTGTGTATTATTTGATGTTTTGTACTTCAGTTTTCTTACACTTCAGATTATGAACCAGATGTGACATCCAGACACTTACTCGAGTAAGAATAGTTTTGTCAAATACTTTTTGACTCTTGCTTGAGTAATTTCTTGGACAAGTACTCAGTACTTTTACTTGAGTATTACTCTTTTGAAGTAACAGTACTTTTACTTGAGTAAATCTTTTGGCTGTTACACTGGCTTACTGAGAAGCCTGTGCAGCTTCAAGCTGTTTTGTATTAGAGGCTATATTTAAGTCATGTAAAAGTCTTATACAAATGTAATATTTTATCTGTAAAATATGTCTTAACTCGCTAACACAAGTTTAGACTTATGCAAACAGGAAATGCATATTAGTTTAGAAAGTCAGATATATTTTGTGATGCTCCTGTCTGTGAGAGTTGAGATTATTTGCAGTAGTGATGCTCGTCAGGAAACTGCATCTTTATCTATATTTAATGGGAAATCCTTTGCCATTCAAAATATATCCTGACTTGGATTAATTTAGGATGTCAGGTTTTTTGGTATTTGAGCCTATTTTCTTGACACAGTTTTAATAGTTTAATAAAACAAACAGTAATTTGGTCATGTCAATTTTGTTGTATTTAATTAGGCTATTTATTGGGTAGTAACTGTGGCAACTATTGATCATATCTTTATATCAAGTGAAGTAGTTTGTGAAGAAAACTGGGATTACAGAATATGCTTTGGTTGCTTGGTAACTGTTGTAGAATTTGTTGCCAATGTCTAACCGGGAAGTAAAATTATAAACTTCTCCAAATTTGTCAAACAAAAGTAGAGGTAAGAATTTTAGAGACATGTTGAATATAGTGAGTGTGTGTCGCACCTGTGCACTTTACTCACGCTTTGCACAATATGTTCTAAAGTCATGTAAACATAGTACATTTGTAGAGACAAAGTTTGTTCCACATTGCATCCTGGTGCTCTTATAAAATTATGTTTTTCTTGGCCATGGGACCTTCAGTCTGTGGATGAGGAGAGCAGATAATGGACTCAACTCTTACCACATTGAATGGTCGTTCTCTTTTAGATCCCCTTTAGTTTCGTGGAAAACTTGTTATTGTCTTCTATCACTGCAAATTCCCTGGGTAAAAGTCTGGGGAAGCACTTCCTGTTTGTCGTTCCAGGAAGTCCCTATAAGGACACTTTGTGAAGTCTGACATTTTTCCTTGATTACACAAGTAGCAGTACCTTGATCTTGACAAACACTCAGCAGCGAGGTGGCCAAAAGTGTGTGCTTTTGTTCAAATGTTTGTCGGAGGGAAGAAAACTTTAACTTGGAGACAGTTTACTACTGCAGCGAGGCCATTCCTGAAAAACTTGAATCTGCACCCATGTGTTTATACTATTACTATCGAAATATCTTTTTATGTATTTTTTTTTTTTATGTTCGCAAGCATCTGCTGTCATTCCTTGCTCGCTTGAAAAACTGGCCGGGCTATCCTCCAGTGTGTGGGTGACTGACGGCCCGCTGAGCCACTGCTACCACTCTTTTTTTGGATTTGTTCGGAAAGTGACATTCTTTAGTTTGGACACTCAGCAACACAGAACTACCAAAATCAGCTACGTTTTATAATATTTTCCCACAGGCTTTTAAAGTCTGGAGTAAAATCCTGATTAGCTTCTTGCCTAAGCCGCCTCATGACTAATTCATCCTTTTTATTTGGTGAAAGTGTTGTTATATAAATCTTGCTCAAACGCCTCCACACCAGTGTTGAGGATTTGCCGACCCAGTTCTCTGAAACAGGCCAACTCGTCCTTTAACTCGTCCTTTAACTCGTCCTTTAACTCGTCCTTTAACTCGTCCTTTAACTCGTCCTTTAACTCGTCCTGATACCGCAGTTAAAAGTCAGGGAAGAAGAGCAAGATTTCTATGCCAATATTTGTATGTTTTTGTCCTGTGTTTGCTGCTGTAGTGATAATGTGGACCGGTGATGATGTGGACCGGTAGTGATGATGTGGACCGGTGGTGATGGTGTGGACCGGTGGTGATGGTGTGGACCGGTGGTGATGGTGTGGACCGGTGGTGATGGTGTGGACCGGTGGTGATGGTGTGGACCAGTGGAGTCTCTGGCTCTGTCCTATTTCAGGATGCCGTTTGGTTCCTCCTGCTCTGGCCTGCTCTCATTTCAAGTTGGACTCAACCTTGTGAAGTTAATTGTGTGGCCCAAAAGTTAGTTTAATGTTCATTGTACAACTCTTGTTCGTTTGCGTTATACATTACTGTCCGTTCAAGCGTTTAACCTTGCATTTTTGATATATATTTTATAGAAAGTTGTCTTGTGGGAAGTATAAAGTTTGGGTTTATATTTATTATTTAACTAATCAATTCGTCTATTGATTTATTCTTTCAGTTTATCGATCATGTGTGTTGTTTGTGTCAGTCTGCTGTAATTCTTGCTTTGTCTGAGTCATAAAACCTCTTCTCTCAGCACATGGTACGTTTTGGCGTCTGTGTATAGTCCATTAGACAGATATCCAATAGTTGTGATTAATAGATGAACTTGTTTCAGCCTAGTTTTTGTTCCAAAATAACTTGTGCCAATGATACAGCAGTGCAATAATATGCAGTAAACGTTGAAACTATGTAATGCTATGCTTTTTTGATTGTTTTGTTTAAAAAAAAATAATAATAATGGCACAATCTTGAAACATAATGGGGCACACAAAGAAAATGTGAGCGATAAACCCAAAGCTGCTCTTCAAAGAGAAAGAGGACATCATCTCAACATGGCACTACAGTGGTCTACATGTGGAGGAGGAGCCCATGTTTTAAATGTGGCTGAAGCAGGGAGAGGTGTGGGGAGGGGTGAGGAGGTGTGGGGAGGGGTGAGGAGGTGTGGGGAGGGGTGAGGAGGTGTGGGGAGGGGTGAGGAGGTGTGGGGAGGGGTGAGGAGGTGTGGGGAGGGGTGGGGAGGGGTGAGGAGGTGTGGGGAGGGGTGAGGAGGTGTGGGGAGGGGTGGGGAGGGGTGAGGAGGTGTGGGGAGGGGTGAGGAGGTGTGGTGTGGGGTGGGGAGGGGAGGGGAGGGGTGAGGAGGTGTGGGGAGGTGTGGGGAGGGGTGAGGAGGTGGGGAGGAGGTGGGGAGGAGGTGTGGGGAGGTGTGGGGAGGGGTGAGAAGGTGTGGGGTGGGGAGGGGTGAGGAGGGGTGAGGAGGTGTGGGGAGGTGTGGGGAGGTGTGGGGAGGTGTGGGGAGGTGTGGGGAGGTGTGGGGAGGTGTGGGGAGGTGTGGGGAGGTGTGGGGTGGGGAGGGGAGGTGAGGTGTGAGGAGGTGTGGGGAGGTTGGTTCAGAGGGGAGTGTGTTGGTTTTTGAAAGTGGGTGAGACATTCCTCACAGTTTTCACTCGGGGCCACTGCGTTGTGTTTGAGCAACCACTGACTGACTGACTGACTGACTGACTGACTGACTGACTGACTGACTGACTGACTGACTGACTGACTGACTGACTGACTGACTGACTGACTGACTGACTGACTGACTGACTGACTGACTGACTGACTGTGTGTGTGTGTGTGTGTGTGTGTGTGTGTGTGTGTGTGTGTGTGTGTGTGTGTGTGTGTGTGTGTGTGTGTGTGTGTGTGTGTGTGTGTGTGTGTGTGTGTGTGTGTGTGTGTGTGTGTGTGTGTGTGTGTGTGTGTGTGTGTGTGTGTGTGTGTGTGTGTGTGTGTGTGTGTGTGTGTGTGTGTGTGTGTGTGTGTGTGTGTGTGTGTGTGTGTGTGTGTGTGTGTGTGTGTGTGTGTGTGTGTGTGTGTGTGTGTGTGTGTGTGTGTGTGTGTGTGTGTGTGTGTGTGTGTGTGTGTGTGTGTGTGTGTGTGTGTGTGTGTGTGTGTGTGTGTGTGTGTGTGTGTGTGTGTGTGTGTGTGTGTGTGTGTGTGTGTGTGTGTGTGTGTGTGTGTGTGTTACAAACCAGTATTTAAAATCTGAAGCAGTTCATAAGCTCATGTTATTATGCAATAATTAGATTTTATACTGTTCATTCAGTCACTGTCTGTTAGGGCTGGGCCAGAGGGCATATTTCTGTGCACTTTTCTAAATCACCACAAGGGGCCATCGGTTTCCCAATTTCTTTTTGAAGGACGTGCTCGTCCTAGAGCCGTACAGGTCTGCAGCCGATCACCTTCTGAGCAGAGCGCACAAATGCGCTGTAGTCTCTGTTTGTCCCTGGCTGTGGCTCCAGCGTACCACACGGTGATGGAGGAAGTGTGGATGGACTCAATGATTGCCGTGTAGAACTGCACCATCATCTCCACTGGCAGCTTGGCTTTCCTCAGCTGCTGCAGGAAGTACATCCTCTGCCGGGCCATCTTGATGAGGGAGCTAATGCTGAGCTCCCACTTGAGGTCCTGGGTGATGGTGGTGCAGGACACCAGCCGGTCCACCTCCCTCCTGAAGACAGACTCATCCATGTCCGAGATGAGCCTGATGAGGGTGGTGTTGTCCGCAAAAGTGATCAGTTTTACGGAGTCATGGCTGGAGGTGCAGCAGTTTTTGTACAGGGAGAGCAGAGGAGAAAGTACACTGTGTCTGAGACATTCTTCCCTAGCTGCAGGCACTACCTCTGATCCATCAGGGAGTCAGTGCTCCACCTGCAGGTGGAGTCAGGCACGTTGAGCTGGGAGAGCTTGTCCTGGAGCAGAGCAGCGAAGGTGGTGTTGAATGCAGAGCTGAACTCCACAAACAGGATCCTGGCAGAGGTTCCCGGGGAGTCCAGATGCTGCAAGATGAAGTGGCGTCGTCCGCTGGGCCCCCTGCAGTGATTTTCTTTTTTGGATAATTGAATACTTGTCTCTGGAGCGCCAAATAAATAGCCCTTGGGGATAAGTAATGTTTTCTGAATCTAATGGACCCATGCATGGGCCTTTTTCTATTCATGATCAACACACAGCACATTCATCCAGACTCACTTGCTAGTACTCAAGACTACCAACCGTGTTGTTTCCTTTCTATTGTGACAACTTTTTCTGCACACTTCCACTCAGCTCTAACTGGACTGAAGTTTTCTCCCTAAATTTGTTTGAGTTCAAGCCAAGGACATTTCACTAATCTGAACTTGATGTCCTCACTCTGACCACCGTCGTGGAGTAGGGCGTGTTGTTTACAATATAGATTTTAAGGGAAGTTTTCAGTAGTTCAAAGGTTCCCTGAGTCACCACTGCCAGTTCTAGTGCATTGTCTCTTGTGCATGGTTTGGATCTTTTTGGTCAGGCAGATGGTTACATAGTTTTTGTTTAAAATCCTTGTCATACTTTTATTTCGTGCTGTTACAAGTCTGTAAAGAAGTGTATATGTGCAGGTACTGTTGTCAGAGAAGATGAGACGGTAACCTGCGCGTGAACATGTCTCCCACGGTAACAGGCTGTGCAGATCAGAGTGTGAATCTGGGCTCATCTCAAACGTTTTTTTTGCAGTTGAGCATGTCCTAGTATATTTGACCTGTTCAATACCCAAGGCTATCACTAAAGAAGGCGTCTGTGGTGTTTTGGATTTGTGATTGACGGCTCAGTTCACTTGGTTTGTTTCTTTGTTACTACAATTAGTCAGATTGCTCATTATACAACTGAAGGTGTAATATATCCCTGTACCGGGCCTGGGATACACTACAGGGACCTTATTTGGGCTTGTACTAATGGCATACACAAAATTCAAGCAATAGATGCACATTTTCTGTTTATTCAATTGGATAATCGTATGTTTATATCCTTAAAATACTCAAAAATGAACAAGGCAAATTATGGGAAATAACTTCATATAAAATGTGTTTGTTAAGCTATTACTACTGATATAATATAATGTAAACTTATTCACCATGTTCAGATCTGATTGCAACAAACCAGCAATTTAAATTTTCATTTACGAATGCAGATTATTTAGGATTATGGTACATTTTTTATACCAGTACTATTTTTATTTTTGTAAATGTGATTGTGATCAGCAGTCTCTCCACTCATTCCCTTCTTCCTCCACAGCTGTGTTTTACCTCTCTCAGGAGGACACAGGAAAGGGAAGAGGGGGCGACTCCTAAACCCAGCTTTTTCCTCATCTATTGCCATTTTGCCTATTAACCTCTTACATTTGAACCCTGTGTAGATGGCTGCAATCAGGAAGAAGCTGGTGATCGTTGGAGATGGTGCGTGCGGGAAAACGTGTCTGCTCATTGTCTTCAGTAAAGACCAGTTCCCAGAGGTCTACGTTCCCACCGTGTTTGAGAACTACATCGCAGACATCGAAGTGGACGGCAAACAGGTAAACTCTCTGATGATTTGTTTATGAAGCATTTTACCTTTTTTTTTTCCTGCACTTTGTGAACTATGAACTGAACGGTGTTGTAAAATCTGAGGTTGTTTTGTTTTCCCCACAAAAGCTAAAAGTCAACAACAGGAAATGGATTCATGGCAACTTCCAGTATGGAGTTTGAATCCCCCTCTTTGTGCTTCATGACAAATGTCTCATTTCCTGTTTCCTTCACTTTAGCTGATCATTAAATGTTTTTTCTCCATTATGAATGTTGCTATAATTACTAATTAAGCTGGGTTGAAATACAAAGTTTGTTTTTTACACTTAAGTAAAGTCAACAACACATTTTATTATTTAAGTCTTCCAAAAAAGAATGATTAAAACATATAACATTGTTTCAGATCATATCTGTTTCCCTAAACATTTCCACAGCTGTGGCTCTATAAATATTAGATCATGGTCCAATTCCTCACACTTTGATTTAGCTCTAGAGTTAATATAAATCCACACCTCTGGATCATTACTAGTGACCAGTGACCAGCGGTGAGTTAAGAGCCTTTGTATTAGTAAATACTGCTTCAGTAAATGTTGTTTTGTGAGGTATACCTCTGATTACATATTTTTTTATTTTCATAAATAACTGCACAAAGATAGATTACATACGACTGTGTTTCCTATGTCATAAAACACAAATAGAAAAGCATTTAAAGCTAGTTCTTGGCTGACTGACGCCCTCTGAGCCTCTGGTACTTGTACTTTAAGTTCTATTCTGTGTCAGTGTTTCATATTTTGACCAGGTTATCTTTTAAAATCCTTTTGTGTGTGTCAGGTGGAGTTGGCGCTGTGGGACACTGCAGGTCAGGAAGATTACGACCGACTGAGGCCCCTGTCCTACCCCGACACAGACGTCATCCTCATGTGCTTCTCCATCGACAGTCCTGACAGTTTAGGTACACCTGACCTGTGCTTTTACATAATGCGCGTTATAATGACTGCTTTAAAGGTCCCATATCGTGCAAAAACTATTTTTCAGTTCTTCTAACCTTCTTGCAGCGCTATTGGTACCTCTATATACCAGGCTGTTTCAGCCCATCTCCCAGGAAGCACTCTGTACCTGTAACACGCCCCCCTCCCCCCGCTGGAGAGGAACCAAGGCTATTTAGGCACAGTTTGATTCGAACGCTACTCCTTTTGTTCCAACGCTGCTGCTGTGTCATGTGCTGTGTACCGGCGCACGCCTCGGCCTTTGTTTACACACCCACAGTTTCCACGCCAGGCTGCATCATGGGGAGGGCGGGGGAGGCAGATCGCTCTTGGCGAGGGCGGGGGAGGCAGATTGCTCTTGGCGAGGGCGGGGGAGGCAGATCGCTCTTGGCGAGGGCGGGGGAGGCAGATTGCTCTTGGCGAGGGCGGGGGAGGCAGATCGCTCTTGGCGAGAGCGGGGGAGGCAGATCGCTCTTGGCGAGGGCGGGGGAGGCAGATCACTCTTGGCGTGGGTGGGGGAGGCAGATCGCTCTTGGCGAGGGCGGGGGAGGCAGATCGCTCTTGGCGAGGGCGGGGGAGGCAGATCGCTCTTGGCGTGGGCGGGGGAGGCAGATCGCTCTTGGTGAGGGCGGGGGAGGCAGATCGCTCTTGGTGAGGGCGGGGGAGGCAGATCGCTCTTGGCGTGGGCGGGGGAGGCAGATCGCTCTTGGTGAGGGCGGGGGAGGCAGATCGCTCTTGGTGAGGGCGGGGGAGGCAGATCGCTCTTGGCGTGGGTGGGGGAGGCAGATCGCTCTTGGTGAGGGCGGGGGAGGCAGATCGCTCTTGGCGTGGGCGGGGGAGGCAGATCGCTCTTGGTGAGGGCGGGGGAGGCAGATCGCTCTTGGCGTGGGTGGGGGAGGCAGATCGCTCTTGGCGAGGGCGGGGGAGGCAGATCGCTCTTGGCGAGGGCGGGGGAGGCAGATCGCTCTTGGTGAGGGCGGGGGAGGCAGATCGCTCTTGGTGAGGGCGGGGGAGGCAGATCGCTCTTGGCGTGGGCGGGGGAGGCAGATCGCTCTTGGTGAGGGCGGGGGAGGCAGATCGCTCTTGGCGTGGGTGGGGGAGGCAGATCGCTCTTGGTGAGGGCGGGGGAGGCAGATCGCTCTTGGTGAGGGCGGGGGAGGCAGATCGCTCCAAGTTATGGGTGATATTTTATAACTATTATGATATGGGTGATAAATCTTATTCTCAAATATACCCTTGGGGTCGACTACGAAAAAGGAAAAATAGCATGATATGGAACCTTTAAGGGCCAGTACTTTACAAAAATGATTTGACCTTTTTAATAACCACGTTGTGGTGTATCCTCATCAAAAACATTCCTGGAGTGTTTTTTTAATTCACAAATGTTTCAGTAATCCTGGATGTTTAGTCCTTCTCCGGAGCTCTTAACACTGCTCTGCCTCTGACTTATTCTCAATGTCGGTCTTATTTATATAGTTTATGTTCTCATCAAACGTCTGTTCTGATCATTTCTGTGTTCCGTGGACCGGAGTAGGAAGTTCCATGCCATCGCTCTCTATGAATAAAATACTAACAGAAATATCAAGGCTCTTGCTGTAGAAGGTTGTAGGAAAAATGGATACATCGAGAAATGTATGGAGAGATAAAAAGACACCCCACACTGTGGTATTCTGGTCAGGAGAAGCTTTAAGATAAGATAAGATATTCCTTTATTGTCCCACATGGGGAAATTTCATTGGTGCAACGCATTTATTGTCCCTACACTACAGCCTCAACGGAATGTTCATGTATTGGAATACACTTTAATTTGGCATTTTGTGTTTATTTTTAAGAAAACATTCCTGAGAAATGGACACCTGAAGTGAAACACTTTTGCCCAAACGTCCCAATTATTCTGGTGGGAAACAAAAAGGACTTGAGGAATGACGAGCACACTCGACGAGAGCTGCAGAAGATGAAGCAGGTAGTTTGTGGTCAGCATGTGATTGTCCAGTAAAGGAAGACGTGCTAAACCTGTCACTTTTTCATAGGAACCTGTGAAGCCAGACGAGGGCAGGGACATGGCCAACCGCATCAATGCCTTCGGTTACCTCGAGTGCTCGGCCAAGACCAAGGATGGCGTGCGGGAAGTGTTTGAGATGGCCACCAGGGCGGCGCTGCAGGTCCGCAAGCGCAGGCCAAAGAACATCTGTGAGCTACTGTGAAGGAGCTCGCCTCTTTTTTTTTTCACAAGGCCCAGTTTGGATAATTCCGACGCTTCCTGAACTTCCCTAACCACACACACACACACACATGCAGATTTCCCTCAGACTGTCTCACCCGTGGCAAAAAGCCCTTAATCATGTTTCGGCTTGTTTCACCGTCGAGTTTTTGGATTCGACTCACCAGCATTCCTCTGCGCTTGTGTGAAGAGCCTGTTTGAATGTTCCTTTCTATTTATAAGAGTATATTTTATGAGCCCAACGACTGTCACCCCCATTATGCAGACCTGTCACTCTTACTTAGGTTATTATTAGGAATGGGACAAGATCTCACCATTGCTACACGATTGTTCACACACGCAAAAAGTGATTTGAGGAGATTTCATATCTTCATGTTCGCCTCAGATTAAAAAAAGGAAAAAGGGCTAACTTTTTCTTCACTTCAAAATTGCGAACGACACAATTTATACTATAAATTATGTCAAAATCCGATCGCTTGTTTTCGCTGACCCGCTCTTGTGTGTCTCGTCTCATCCAGCAAATGTCATTTTTTTGCAAAGTACTGATGCAGCAAGGGCACTAAGCTTGTTCTTAGACCGTCCGGTTCTTTTCTCTTCAGCAGTAGGAGCCTAAACTGGAGGTCAAGGCCCATTGTGGTCATATCTGCACAGACACGTTGTCTTGGGCCTGCACCTGCCTGTGGTGCATCACTTATTATCAATCTAAATCAGACCAGCTTGTCCTAGTGAACCATGTTTTATATTTTGTTGGTACAGGTCAAAAAGCTCGTCCATGCCAGTGCCTTTATATCTCTTATACTTCTAAGTATATTGTTTAACACAAAAGGGGCAAAACCTGATTGGGATGAGTTGGAAGTAATTGATGATAAAGAATGTAATAAAGTATTTTTGAAATCCCCCACAGAATACACTGCTTCTGTTATGCAAAACAACTTTATGTTAACAGAAAAAAGTGAACATGTAAATACTGTAACTTATTTCAAATGAACACAATTACAATGCAACTGGAACACAATGCCATATTTGAAAAGTTGTCAATTACTTAAGGACATAAACACATCCTGGACACATATAAACATTAATATTTCTGTCAAATACTCAAACTCAGTTGTTAAAGGTAAATATAAACATACTTTTATGGGTTTTTAACCATGTTATGTTTTCTCATGAACTCATTGAAAGTTCGATTTATTCCTGCATGTTTTAAGTAATCCTGCATCGTCCTGTCTTTAACACTTGACTGTTTTTACCTGCTCCTCTGTAGTAGGTCGAAAAACAATCATTTGGATCCAAAAATAATTTTCTACCCCTTCATTTTGTTTCTCCCTTCAGCTGCTGATGAAAAACTCTGGTGGTCTCTCCTGTAATGCAATTTTCATACAGTTCAATTATAAATTGGCACATTTTGAATTTTAAGAAACCGTTACCTGCTGAAAATGTTTGAAAAATGGCATCTAGTCTTTCCGTTTGTAGCCACCTTGTTTATAGCAGTAGGAAATGAAACTAGAAAAATGCAGATGGACAATACATCAGTTCAATTGATAATGGTAAATTAAATGTAATTCCTCTGATACTCTATAGACACATACTGCTCCCATGTAGGATCTGAGCTCAGGTCCTCGGAGTTTCCCACAATGATCAGCAGGGCTTTGGCACGGGTCACAGCCACATTGAACCACTGGAAATGAGAAATGTACAGGTGCATTAGGGCCGTTGGTTTATTTTTAATCAGTTCATTGGTCGATGGTGTTAACAATTTCCTCTTTTCCTTGAGTGGAAAAGCCGCTCATGGACCGTTCTACTTAAGAGTATGTTTCATCTGTTCATTCTCTTCAGTTCAGCTGCACTTGATGCACCACATTCTCTCTCAGCAAATAGTTGTTTCAATAATCAGGATTTTAATAATGATTTTAACCACTTTGATTTTTTCCCTAAGCAAGCTGCCCTGACGCCTTGTTGACTAATCTTTACTTCGAGCATGTCTTTAGACAGAAAATGCTTTCTCGTGCATGTAATTAAATTGGACAGCTACAGCCTTGCAGGAGATGCATCTTCTCTACCTTGTCATTATTGGGAAATGGCCGAAGGTGGACTGTGGACACCAGGATCACTCTCCTCTCCTGACCTTGAAAACACTCCACAGTTCCAACCTGAAGCAGACACGTAAAACACATACAGCACTTGGCCACATGAAACAAGTTATGAAGGGCTTTGTGTTACTTCTAGGCCGCTCCCATCCTTCACTTTCTCAAGTGCCTGGCGAATTTTCTGCACCTGTTATAGGAAAAGTGTATTAGTTTTTTGTTTTGTTTTTTTGGGTCATGTAATCAGATGAGAGCAATTCCGACCTGTTTCCAGTAGGGGGCGATGATGCCTATGTCTTGTGGAGAGACATTGTGCTGCAGTAGGTTCTTCACATAATCCTTCAGCACTTCCACCTCCATGTTGAATTGTTGGTACTTGTTGCTGGACTTAGAGGTCACTTCGTGGAAGATTATTGGGAAATCCTGATAATTATAGATAGCATTAGGGGCTAATGTGCTTTGGATTAAGTTTTTAATACTGGAGACAAAACGCCAAAGGTGGCATAGAAAATATTTGTATAAAGTTGTTAATATTGATATTTAATATATGATATTTAAGTATTTATTAATTAAATACTCCGTCCTCACATCTCTTTTCAGTCATTCCTGTTTTAGCTTCTGTAAAGCCTCCACAGTCAGTTTGAATGTGTCTCTAGACATTAGCATTCACAATTAGCTGCAGTCTCTGTCTGCCTCACCTCACAACTGCCAGAAAATTCAGTTGCAGTGTGCGCAGACTTATACGATGACAGTCCACATTTCATACTGCCTCTAAAGCAATATAAACAATATAAAACAATATATTATGAACAATATGATATGGCCCAGCCCTATGCACACACCACATTCATACTAGACAAGATGCGTAAAGCGTCAAACCTCCAACCTTCAAAAACCCCTCAAAAAAAAAAAAAAAAAATATATATATATATATATATATATATATATATATATCAAAAAAGTCACAAATTTGAGCCACAAATGAAACATCAACTCAGACATTCAGAAGGGGTTGGACACCTATTTCAGAATGAAAATGTCTTACATATAGCAAATTGAGGATTCCAGATTTTCCTGAAGATATACAAATATTTTTGGCACAGCCAACTCTTAATTGAGAAAACAATTATCACATTACCACAATTATATTTATATTTGAGTTATATATTTGCCATTTACATCCAGATTATGAAGTGCAACAACATCCATACAAAATAAATAATTATTTTTTGAATTACCAGACAGGTTGTTATTCATTCCATCCCAAGATTAGCCAAAATTGGTGCACTTCATGGTGAGACATAAATATAAATAAAAATAGTAACTAGAATTGATTAGGTTTGGAAAGTCTCTCTGTGTACAATATATCTTCAAATACTACTCCTAATAGCTTCACGGCTCCCCTTTAAATATGAGTTAAACTTCCTTTTTAGAATGATATTTATCAAATATTGACTGGATGCAGATCGTCACCTTCTGTTTGAGGAGTTCAAAGGAGCAGCAGGAGTTGCGTTGCTTCTCGTTAGCAAAAGCCTTAAGTTCTCCATCGTAGAAGAGTTCATTGGGGACTTTCAAAATGGCAGGATGAGACCTAAAATAACAGATGATTTAGTTTGCCATAAATGTATGTGTCACTTTTAAATTTAATTTCTACAGTTGAAACCTGTAGTTGCGGAGAAGTTTAGTGACAAAGTGATTGTCAAACGTGTCATTGGTTTTCTGATAAAGAGGGAAGTCTGTCATCAAACGCTCCAGCAGGGACAGCCCTGCACACAGTACATTATGTGGTCAATACAAAGCAGGACATTACTGTAGTAATGTCATAACTCATGAGTACTGCCTCACCCATGCCATATTTCAGAGCAAAAGGAGATTTGATAATGGGCCAGAGTTGTTTAGGGTCTCCAGCCAAAACAACCTGCCCAGTCTCTGGATGAAGTAGTTCTGTGTTTTCAGTCATTTAGAACAATGTAAATTTGGAATGACATGATTGAAATATAAAAATGTGATTGTATTTCCACACCTGCTAGTGGCAGTATACACTTCATCTCCTCAGCGTCTCCCGCCTCATCCACAAACACATGAGAGAAAGTGCCTTCGGGAAATTTGTTGGTTACAAATCTGTAGAAAATGTTCTGTTATTGGACTATATCGTTATAATTTAAAGAAGAAAGTATAAATGTAAGGCTTCTTTGAACCTTGGAGATGTTAACAGTGTTGTAATGTTGACTGTCTTCAGATGGTTCGTATTCTCGGGAAATTTGAAACAGTTTCCATCCAAGTTAGAGCAGGCCTAGAAACACCATTTGTTAACTTTGCATGAAGCGAAAACATGTTCTTAGAATGTGAATCACCTTGAGATTCTCAGGGACATCCTCAGGGTCGTGGCTCTTGGCGTATATCCTGAACACTTTAGACTTGTCTACATCCTTCAGCAGACTCTCACAGAGGAGATCCACAGCTCTGTTGGTGGAGGCACAGGCCAGAATGCGTCTCTGGGGATCGCATTTTATTATCTGTTTAATGGCCTCCACCAGGGTCACACTTTTGCCTGGAACAATATTTGATCACATTTAACATTTTTCACATGGGGGAGCCCGTCTGGTCAACACAATGAATGTTACAAAAGCTGTGGGTGATATCGGTGGTGATATGAGGGGTTTATCTTAATCTACATTTCATAGCTCTAATAAGATTCTTAACATGTATTTTCTTGTGTCTAAATACCTGTCCCCGGAGGACCAAACACAAGGTAAGGGGCAGGCTTGGATGAGCCCGCGACAATGTGCTGGACAGCTTGATACTGCTCGGGGTTTTCCTCCAGCTTCCTGTCAAAAAGTCTGTAAAGAAATGTTTTGCTTTTGTTTAAGTTTTTAAATCATGATTGTGTGGTATCATTTACTCAAAGAAAAGTATGAGGAGCGGCCCACTCTAAATCAGGAGGAGTCTTTAGTGGCGCAGGCGAAGTCGGTGCCGCTGGGAACAACACTGGAGCCAATCCACTTCTCAGAGCACGCTCCGCTGCTCTGTGCTGCCTTTTCAGATTCAGCCGATTTGGAGTGAACTCGATATGAAAAGTCATGCTTTCCACAAAGATATCCAGCAGCCTGAAAAATCACACAAATGGCATTTCATTCACAATAATTACCAGTAAAACACAGTGTATGTTCTTACTCTTTGTTAAAGCCCAGTTTGATGGTTTTATGTTTTTTAATAAGGACATAACCACGGTATTTCTTCTTTATTTCTCCAACAGGATAGGCCAGCAGCTGGTCGCCTCGAGTGATCGGGTTTTCAGCGGTAATCTGACGACAAAACCATATGTTTAAAAATTAAATTAAACCTCCACCGCCCGGCGCATCATCTTTATAGAGCTCGGGCCGAACGTCAGAAAGCTAGCATTATCAGCAAAATATACATCGGCCAATACAATACCAAAGAGTAAACCAGAGAGCCTGCTGGGTCACGACTGGTTAATACATTTATCGTTCTATAGTGTCAGAATGACCTTTTAGTTTAGTATTAGCACCTTAAAATCTCCATTGATTTAACATTAGCCTAAAATGTTTTGAGGTGTGACGACACAATAGTCCCAGCAATAATAGACTCTTTCAGTACCTCCAGAACCAGCAGCTCCTTGTTTAAGGGGTCTCTCTTCATCGTCACCCCCTGATGGTTGTGAATGTTGTATTTCCTGATCTTCCTCTCCATGTGATACTCTTCCAGATGCAACAGCAGGTGTAACTTCTCTGCATAGTTGTTGATGCTCAGAGGGGCCTTTAATGTAGCTAGTCTGAAACACATGATGAATAAATCGATGTATTTATCTCAATAAGAGTATTGGTCGTACAAATCTCGGCGGGGAACGGCACGACAAGGCGTGATACGGACTGAATAGCTTTCTGTGTTTACCTTTGATCCCGGTAGTAGTCTGGCCTTTCGAGGGCCAAGATGAGACGTTTCATATCATCTGGTAGTTCATAATCAGCCAGCGGCGCTTGAGCTTTTTGCTTCTTCTCAGTCATGCTAAATAAATAAACAAATCAAAGGAGGGTGAAGCATGTTTAAATATATTAAAACTACCGTATACTGTATCACTTACTACTCAACAATGGTGAGTGGGGTCCATGTAGGAACCCCAAGACCCCGATTATCAGAGACCTGTGTTCCCAGTGTGGTGCCACTCTTGGCCTCAATGAAGCGCACAATGTGAAAAGTGGGAGATCTTTTGAAATTTTTGAATTTGAACTCAAACGCGAGCATCGCTGACTCGACTCCTTTTGCCCAAGCAGTGTATTTGACCTTGACTTTATGAATGTCTCCTGCAACAGAGATGATCAATCATGAAAATGTCTGTTCATGATAAATAGCTGTATAACCTATAAGACAAGATAAGATTAATTTCATTGTCCACAAGTGGGATTTGTTGTGGTTTACACTTAGGGCAGTAAATCGATTGTTGAGTTGTTTAGATCGCGACAGAAACTAAATTGGTGTCATCTCGGGCTCTTCTCTTGGGGCAAGATTTACTTAAACAGTTGCTAAACTGTGAGTAGGCTATTTTATGTGCTATTTTATGGGCGCGTTGCACCTTATTTACCATCAGAAACCACATTTCTATTAGTGCTCACTTCTGATGTGTAAATGAGGGACTGCCCTCTGGGGGCCCCTGTTGATCAAGGGACCTGAAGCAATTGCCTGTTTGGTGCAAATGTTTGGTGCCACTGCTGTTGCTCCTTTGAGAGAACAGACAGATGTAAACATATAATATTAATGACATTGTAGATATTGACTAGTTAGGCCAACAGCATTATTAAAACCATAGGCATGTATAGAGAGTATGTTATATCAACATTTTTAATGAGATTTAAAACTTGGACAATGGGGAAAGACTTTCTATGATTAGTTTTGAAGCAGAATAATCTATCCCGCATTTATCCTGAGTCCAGCCGATGCGCACGGACAGAGGGATGTGTTGGAAACCTGCACACACTTGTCTATAACTAGCAAAAAGATGAATCTGGGGCAGAGGATTGCAAGGATTTTATCACAGCCTTCTCGAAAGCAAAGTTTGAAATGGGATGACGGAACAGCACAGACCCTCTTGTGTCATGTGGTGGCAAAAATCTCTTGATGAGACAAAGAAGCAAGTTGTCTTGTTTCAAAAGTAAACTGTTTAATCTTGTGGTTGAATCGCGTCTGTCTCTTGCCTGCTCCCCAAAATGTGTGTCTCCCCAAGTCCTCCCGTCCCACGTCTATCCCCTTCCCTAAACAGCGCCTTCAACACCATCCAGCTGCTGCTCCTGAGGGACAAGCTGGAGACGGCTGGTGTGGAGTATGACCTGGCAGAGTGGATCCTGGACTACCTCACAGACCGACCCCAGTTTGTGAGAGCCCGGGACTGTGTGTCTGACACTGGGACCTGCAGTGTGGGGGCGCCCCAGGGCACTGTCCTCGCACCCTTTCTCTTCACCCTTTACACTGCAGACTTCAGACATGACACGGACAGCTGTGTCCTGCAGAATTCATGTGCAATTCATGTGCAATTACTGTCGTGATCACATGCAATGGTATTTATTTATTTTTATCTTTATTATTTTTCCCCTCCATCCCTTGTTGGGAAATGGGAGGTTTTGTCAATAGGAGTTTTTGTTTATAAGAGATCTTCTACTGAGTTATCTGTTCTTTTCTTCTGTATCTACCTCTGTATCTACCAGCGTTGCATCAATGAAATTTCCCCATGTGGGACAATAAAGGATTATCTTATCTTATCTTATCTTAAATCCCAGATGGTCGCATGACCACACACACACAGAAGTTCCCGGTCACTGGTCTCTCAGGTACAAAGGAACCAAGGAGCAAATGGGACATCAAAGAAACAGGGGTTTCAGGAAGGAGACAGTACATAACATTTGCATTAATTCAATTCACATGTGTTCACTAGTGTGAAACAGCACGTGGGACTTCCAAGTCACTCCAGGAGGTCCGGACATGTAAATTTCAAGGCCAAGAGGAGTTATATCAGGCTGTTGACTGTGTTAGAACTAAATCCAATTGAAAATAGGATTGAAAGTTAAAAAGCAAAGGGCCAGAATATATTTTTCCACAACAGTCATCAATACTGGTGCACCTCAGTCTTTACGAAGGACATATTAAGCCTATTTTTTATTTTATATTTAATACGGAAAATATACTGGATTTTCAGTTTTTTCCTCCTAAACAACTACTGCAATATTATATACACTTTTCACTTTTACATCCTGCCCTTTTTTACATTTGAAATTAAAATGCCATACCTGGATAGAGCTCCTCAGTCTTCTGCTCAGTCTCCAGTGAAAAGTTTGCAAAGCCGCGCAGAAGAGCATGGTCAGTGAAATACACCGGTTCATTGCCAGCGTTCTCAATATATAGATGCTCAGTGTGCTGTTTGAGACGCAGAGAAACAGTGAATCTCTTTTATAACACAAGGCACCAGTATTATTAAACTACTTTACCTCGCTGTTGCCGTCCACTTTAAAGGTAATCTTCCCGTCCTTGAAGCGATGGTCAGAAGAGTAGATCTCAATCCCGTTTTTATCTGCATAATCAGCCCTAAAGAATATTTAGCATTTTGTATATTAAACACAATCAACTGACATCAACACATGTGTATTTACATTTTTAATCAAGGAGGACATCAGTATTAGTCATGTCTAACCCTCACACCTGACATTAGTTGTAGAAAAACAATTAAAGACTAAGAAAATGGAACTGAGTGAAAGATTTTATGTAGTTACTGCTGTTTTTTCACATTTTTACACGTTGTCAAGTGTCTCTTTGTTACCGAAACGTCATGATAACAGCATTCCTTCAGCCTCCCCCATAGAAGACTGCTCAAGGTTAAGAAGCAGATGGCAGAATTTCAACAACTTTGTTCATGTTGGTTCAATCCTTTTATTTTTGGAAGTTATTCATACACCTTATCATCTTTATATATAATTGATTTATGATGAATGAAAAACAAAGGGTGCAACGTGCTTTTTAAGTTGTTTCACTACGCAGTGCAAGCCTTGAAATAATTATTTTTACGTCCCTGTCAACATGGCAGGTACCGATCATTTGGTACCTGTCATGGCTAATTCTGAATCGGTCACAAGGAAAGGAAAACAGAATAACATAATTAATGAAAAATGAACTTTTATTAACATGTCTCGTTATCATTTACAGGCTGAGAAATAGATTTTCAAAGTTAGAGGCCAGGGGGGCCCCCTACCTAAAAAAGTTAGGGGCCCCCCAGCAATTTCCGGGGCCCACAAGCGCGCGCGGCATCGCGCTCGGATATCACTTGTGGCGCAAAATTAGACCGGGCATTTCCGAGTACAACCGAACGCAGCGGCCAATCAGATGCCCGCTTTCATCGACATTACATCACGGACACCGCTCGGCCAATGAGAAGCGAGAAGACTGCGAAGTGGCATGTCTGTCAAAACGAAACTTAAGTGATTGAAATGTCCACGCACATGCGCACCGCTGCCTTCCTCCGCTGTAGAACTACAGCAATAATCGTGGTCTGTAGTACAGCGCACCCGAGTTTGTGCAGAGGAATCGCTTTGGTCATGTTCACCGCGCTGTTTTTGCCTATTAAAAATGTATATTACGCCGAAAAATTTGCGTCGGTCATTGTGTCCGGAGCCTTGAGTTTGGAGTCGGTCAAAACTGATTTTTGCGCCGGTCATTGACCGTGTCCGGCCCGTTATTTCGAGGCTGGCAGTGTGTGCACAACTTACACACTGAAATGAGCATTATTGTCATTAAGTGTTACAGTTACCTGGAGGGCTGACTCCATTTGTGTATCTGAAAAAATCCACAAATTAAATGTGTTATTCTTTTTTCGTATATGTGGCTGCAGTGGCATTGTTGTGTGTGGATAATAATCACTTATTATCATCAAACATTCAGAAGATTGTGACAGGTTTAATTTATAGAGCTTTTACAATACCTTTTCCAAAAAATATACCCATTCACTGTGTTTCACTCTCACTTCCCCAAAACGAGAAAGACCATAAAGGACAGAGCTAAATGGAAATCCGGCCCTGCTGCAAAAACAAACCAAGACATGCAATGAAAACAGTTTTTGAAATGTTCATTCTGAAGAATAAGTCAGAACGCTCTAATTTAATATTTTACTAATATTCCTAACTTGTACAAATCTCATATTGTTTTATAACTGCACTATAGGCTTAATTCAGAAGTAAAGATATGCAACAGAGCCTATATATATATATATATATATAGGCTCTGTATGTATATATATATATATATATATATATATATATATATATATATATATATATATATATATATATATATATATATATATATATATATATTCTAACTTTGTGTGTGCCATGGACTGTTCAACATATTTTGGGACCCAAAATTGATGTCATCCTAGTCCAGGCCCTTTCACAAGCAGCTGCAATATTTTAAGACATTCACAAGTATCACACAGACTTAATTCATCTTAACCTACTATTGAATGCCCCATATTTGCATTGATTTTAACTTTACTACTGAACTGCATTTGTTTCGTTTTTCGTGTAGACTTACTTGTGTTTGAACTCTTCGTTGTAAATGCTTTTGAGTCTGTCTCTATGGTAGAAGGTGGGACGGGTCTCGTGCCCATTCTTCTCCCAGAACCGGGCCAAGAACACGTAAAACTCCAGTCCAAACTCACGATTTTCCCTGAGAGTCTTTCTGCCCATGATTGAGGCGAGTGTGGCGCTCTCTCACTCAATAGTTGGTCCACTTTGGCGCAGCTCTGACGCTCAGACGATGCAAAGCTGCTCCGCTTTCCTCCGGGGGCGCGGCTCATTATGATGGTGCTTTAGGGCGCGCGCGTTTTGTGGGTTTCAGTTTCGTGTTCTATGCCACCAATCAAAAGATACAATATTTTGTTTGAAATAGTTAATCCTAATTTCTCATTATTCTGAAATCTCTGGGTCAGGTTTATATGCGGTTTTTTTTTTTAATATTGCTCATGTTGATGTTGTCGTACTCCTGTCCAGTTAGAGGGCAATACACCGTTCTCTTTCAGTTATATTGCACTTTCATCAGAAATATCAACAATAAATTAACAAATGTTGAATCTTGTTTTATATTGCAGTGATTTCTAGACAGGAATCTGCGTTTAAACAATATTCATAGCTGAAAGGGGAATAAAAGGTGATGTCCCTGATGCGATGCTACGTAAATGTTTTCCATAAGACGTTTGATTGTTCCAACATGGTCAGCCTAGTAACCTCTGTCCTGTGCCCTGGCCAGTCGACACTTGCCAGAGCGAAGGATCGGGGCCAGAGCGAAGGATAGGGGCCAAAGCAAAGGATAGGGGCCCCTGCCATAAAGATGTTATCAACGTGTGTGGGGCACATTTATGGCAGAGCTGGTGGACATCCTTGGGAGAGCAGCCTGATAACCCATGACCCAAGGATGCGACTCGTACCTTTAACATTCAGTACATTCCTACATTATGTTCCAACTCATTTTGTGCATATGTGGCACCTGCTCTGCCTTTATAAGCTGGACTCGTCTTTATTCGAGAGCGGAACCGAGGGAGAGAAGACTCTGTCAGGGAAAGCATTTTGTCTGAGCACGGCTAAAATAAAGATTCACGTTTGAAGACAACTTGGTTCTACTCTGCCTTATTTCTCTGTCACTGTCAACAGTATTTTCTACAACTCTCATAGGCTATTAAGTATTACTTTCTTATCACGAATGGCCAATGTTGTTATGTTATCGGAAAAGCAGCAATACAGGCCTAATAACTACCCGGATAGTTTCCAGAAAAGTGCTTTTATTCAAAAGTACAACAGATTAAATAAAATAGACAAATCCAGTTTAAAAGTCAGGCCTATCTTTGTATGTTGGAAAAACACACTATACATCATTAGTTTTATCTAAATGCAGCAAAATCTGATGGTACTCTTTTTAAAAAATCTCTTGTCAATGAATTAGTTAAATTTGATGAAATAAGAAGATGGATGGAGAGATTGATAGGGAAATGAATAGTGATCAGTAAAATCCATAAATATGGAACATCTTGAACGCATCTTAATAAATGGAGCCTTAAACACATTTGGTCCTCACAACTCATTTCTCCATTCTGGGTCTAGATGTTGTTGTACAACACTCTCTTCCGTTTCCACTGTGAAAAAACAAAAACATACATTTGTATTTAACAAATTCAAGATATTCTATTTCAGTTCATATACTATGTATGTCTGCACCGTACACACATGTGTTGAGAATGAACTCTTACATTTCATATTTATAGTGAATGAATCATTTTAAATAATAAATATGTTCATGTATTTACTCTGTGTGTAATAACTTGATATTATGTATGATATTATGAGTATTTATGCCCAATATACTGCCCCAGCCTCTCACACATGGCATGGCCAATCAGATTGAAATGCTCCAGTGGGCGGAGCAAAATAACCAGCAGGTTAGCCCAGAATCACATGACTTAGACACAAACGTAGGCCAAGAGGCGGGTAGATACCTTCCACTGTCATGTCGAGGAACAAAGATGCATATCTTTCCACGGTATCATCAGCATTTTCAGTTTGGACGTAACCTCTGTAGCCTCCTTTGTCTTGGCAATACTGGATAAAACTGTAATTACAGTCAAAGAAACACACACCAATTGATATGCAATCCATCAAAAATGTGCTCAAATGTGCCAGTAAATGTTTGAGGCGTGAATATTGCATAAATGTGAATAAGCTGTCAATAAAAACATTATACCCTTTTTAGAAGATCACATTACAGTCAGGTGAGGCTATTGTAATATTGCATAACTCCAAGAAAACATTTTTGATATATCTCCCACTGTGTATTTCCTTGTACTTCACCATACAGTACATTATATATGGAACTTGATAGAATACATGTCCTTTTCCATGCTATTATTATTCATTGTAGTATGTTGTATGTTGCCAAAACAAGTTCTTATGTTTGTGAATTTTGTTCACTGACGATGGAAAAAACCCTTTTTTTTTTAGTTGACAAAAAATAGGTTTTGATTGTGCAGAGCAACAAAAATGTATTTTCATGTTCACCAAGCCTTTGATATTTGAATGCAATTGCCCTGTGAATAATTCACTATTTTAGCCATAGTCAGCAGGTTAATAAATGTATAAATATACAATTCATGATGAATGTTTGTTGTTTAATAGTATCACAATACACATCTCTGTATAATGCTCCTATTAAGTCCCGCAGTCGTCATAATATTGATATTTTGCGCACAGCCCTATCTCCCATCTCAAGAATGACATTAGTGTAATATAATCATGATCATGATTATGAGAAACTTACCGTGCCCAAGTCGAGTCTGATCTCAGCACCACGGGGTTTCCCACGATGATCAGCAGGGCTTTGGCACGAGTTACAGCCACATTGAACCTCTGGTTAAAGCAAAAGCATGTCATAACACGCTTTTAACACAAAGATTTAATTGCAGTATAATTTAAACACCGACTTTGTCATTCTTGACAAATCCCAGATTGAACTCCTTGTCAAACTCTGCGTAATCAGGGCTGCTGCGGACGGTGGACACCAGGATCACTCTCCTCTCCTGACCCTGAAACTCCTCCACTGAACCCACCTGACGGACACACATCAAACTGACACTCTCTGACAAGTATTATTCATTTAAAAAGGATTAGTACTCACCTTTAGCTGATCAAAGACCTTAAAGTCATAGTCCTTCTCAACTTTGTTAAGTGCTTTACGGATTTTCTGCACCTGTAATGAGATTTCTATTGTTAATGCAATAACAAATTCTGTCATGTTTTCCGCTGTGAGTTGTTCTGACCTGTTTCCTGTAGGGAGCGATGATGCCTATGTCTCGTGTAGAGAGCTTAGAGTGACCTTTCTTTCCACATGTGTCCAGCAGTTTCCTCACATAATCTATGAGCACTTCCACCTCTGCAGTGTTGAAGAACGAGGGACTGCTGGACTCACGGGTGTCCAAACCAGTCACTCCATGGAAGATTATTGGGAAACCCTGATCATTATAGTCAACAGAAACATTAAGTCAATATGAACATGGATTATCTTTTGTTGTAGTAGTGTAGCACAGCCCGTAATAAAATGTAATATAATCAACAAAGATAATAACTGATAAGCAAATTTAACCTAAGATGGTGGATTTAATATAAGGTAAGATAAGATAAGATAAGATAAGCCTTTATTTGTCCACGCAGTGGGGAAAT
This sequence comes from Eucyclogobius newberryi, assembly GCF_026437365.1. Taxonomy (NCBI): domain Eukaryota; kingdom Metazoa; phylum Chordata; class Actinopteri; order Gobiiformes; family Gobiidae; genus Eucyclogobius; species Eucyclogobius newberryi. The sequence goes on along the minus strand of NW_027315801.1, from coordinate 29,930,387 downwards.
TCCAGTGTTACAACGCAAAGTAGGTACAGAAGTGAAAGAACAGATAACTTATAGAAGACTTTTAAAAAAGACTCTTAATAATAGAAAAGCTCTTATAAAAAAACACTTTTATATTCTAAATAAAAGGCAAAAAAGAAAAGAAAATAGTAATTTGAAAGCTTGAATTAAAGGGGTTCTTTTTCTAACGTCGTTCAGTGTTTCACTATGGGAATCGCCTTGGGCGTGACCAACCACGGAAGCTCCAATGGCACCACGTCTGTTCCTAACAGACAGGATGACTGTATACCGGGCTCCACCCACTCTCATCATACAGTCATAGCTCCAATATTTCCTCATTCTCGCTTTCTTCCCCGTGAAGATCACAACTTGAAACTCCTTCAGCGTTTTTTGAGCCTTACTGCCAGCTTCTGTTTAACCGTTCATAGACGAACCGTCAAGGATATCGTTGACGAGCGCAGTTGCCGGTTTCTGGTTCTCACGAACTTACTCTACTGTTTTAAGACAACTACCGCGTCAAGGCGAGTTGTTCTTTTTGCAGTAGTCTTTTCTTTTCGCGGGGTTTGTAGACTTTAGTGCCGATCTTCCCTGCGAGTAGCATAAGTTATTAAAACTAGCGTTTGTGTTTTAGCATCAAGTTGCTAATCAGTGTTATATCGGGGTTATCGCGTCAAGGCGGCCCTTTTCTGACCGGTTAACATTAATTTGTTGATGGGTCAGACGCAGTGTGTGGTTCTGCTAACGTGTAACAACGAGCAGCCCCCATCAGAACCAACTAGTTTGGCTTAAACTCCGAACGTTGGTTCATACGGTCTAACAACTTATACTGCACTCACACTGATTGTCCTCTTCTCTCAGGCATAATGTCAGCTCCAGCTCCCACCAAAGAGCCGGACCTGAAGTCCAAAGAGGGTTCTTCCCGGGCTTGTCCCGGGCTTGTCCCGGGTTGTGCGGTGTCGCCATTTCGGGCAGAGACACTCATCCGATGTGCATTTCATGTATGGGCACTAAACATGCTCAATCGTGGCTGGCTGACCGTCAGTTCCGTAACCACTGTGCATCTATGCCCGAGAAAATTTTGGAGAGGAGACTCGCGGTGGCGGGCTCCCGGGACCCAAGTCTTGTGGAGGCCACCGATAAACCCACAGCCAGCGCACACCAGGCGCAGCCTAGCACGAGCTGGGCGGACATCATGGACAATGAGTCCCCTGACATGCCTCCACAGTTCGAGGGCCTCCACGACATGGAGCCAGGTGAAGAGGACGCGGACGGCGATGACGCCGGTTCCGACTTCCTCGAGGCTGTGGATATGGACGATGCGGAAGAAGATTCCACATTTCCATCATTCCAGTCCAGACCCCCCAGTGCGTCCGGGGCTACATCCCCTGTGGACAGTGACCTGTACAAAGTGTGTGAACGCGCTGCTGCCAGGCTCAACATAACCTGGCCGGCAGCGGCGGACACGGGCGGGGGGGAGAGGGACATTTATGATGGCAAACGGCTCCCGCCTGCTCAACCACCTCCCAAGCAGCTCCTTCCTGCTATTCCTGCGTGCATGAAGGAGATGAGGTGGTTCTGGGCTATCCCGCTCAGGAGCAAGCTCCCAGTTCAAGGCTACTCTAAACTGGAGGTACATGGGATGAAAGAGCTGGGACTGGCTGAACCCCCAGCGGTGGAACCCTCTGTGGCATATCACCTCCACCACAACCGCCGTGCCGTCTCTGCCTGAAGTAACGTTCCCCTTCCTGGTAAAATGGAGAGGGTCACATCCTCTTTTTCCAACGCACTTACAAATATGCAGCACAGTCTGCATGTGTGCTGAGCATGGTGACTTTGCTGTCCGCTTACCAGGGGGAAATACTTGAGGAGATGGGTCAACAGCTGGAAACCCGGTCCTCTGGGATGAAATCTGTCTGGTGAATGACCTCCCCCTACGCTCCGCGCGTGGAGCTGTCCAGGGCTGCGGCCGAGTGATGTGACTCGCGGTTGCAGGCGAGAGGGGTCTATGGCTTAACTATGCAGGTTTAACTGACACACAGAAGGCAGAGGTCATGGATGCTGCTTATGACCCCACCAAAGGTGTGTTTGGGCCAGCACTGGAGAAAACGAAGGAGACCAGCACCCTCAGAAAACAGGGGGGTGAAGCCTTCAATTTATGCCTACTTCGGAAGCAGCCTTCCCAAAAAAGAGCTCAGTGGCACTGCGTCCTATTCTGGACTTGCGTGTTTTAAACAAACACTTGAGGAAATATAAATTCAGAATGTTGACACACAAAGTACTCTAGTACGCAAAGAGGATTGGTTTACCATAATCGATCTTTCGGATGCGTATTTTTTCATTTCCGTCAAGAAATTCCTCCGTTTTGCATACGGGGAGACAGTATACGAGTACCAAGTGATGCCCTTCGGGCTGCCCCTCGCATCAAGAGTATTCAGCAAATGCGCGGAGGCAGCACTGGCTCCGCTGCGTGCCAGGGGGATCAGAATATTATCGTACATAGACGATTAACTGGTGTGTTCCGACTCACGGGAACGTGCAGTGAGGGACTCTTTGACAGTGACAAACATCTCACTGCTCTGGGTTTCAAAATAAACCGTACGAAAAGCCGGTTAGAGCCCAGGCAACACACAGAGTATCTGGGAGTTTGCATAAACTCCATCACACTCCAAGTTACTCTGACAACAGAAAGGTTACGCTCTCTCACGCAATGCCTTGCTCTATTTTTTTCAGGGGGCGAGTGTGACGTTCAGAACGTGCCTTTGCCTCGCTGGTCTAATGGCGTCAGTAATCTCTGTAGTTCATCTGGGTTTACTGATGATGAGGGATTTTCAATGCTGGATTGTAGCATTGCACCTGTGCCCCAAACAACACCTTCACTGCAGGGTGAAAGTGGACTCACAGTGTGTCACAGGCGTTCCACCAGTGGCACAATACCCACGGTGTTGCAGCGGGAGTCCCGTTGGGAGCGGTGTCAAGGAGACTGACACTGACAACGGACGACTCATTGTCGGGGTGGGGGGCCACCCTTTCGGCATGACGGTGAACGGTACATGGGGTCCACAATTTTCCCTATTGCACATCAACGTGCTGGAACTTTGGGCAGTGTTTCTGGCCCTGAAACACTTTGTGCAGTTTATCCAGGGCCAACATGTTCTTGTGAAAACGGAAAAATATGACAGTTGTTGCATACATCAATCGTCAGGGGGGCACACGCTGCCTGAAACTACACAAATTAGCGCAGAGGCTAATTTTGTGGAGCAGTACCAGACGTCTGTCCCTGTCGGGCAACTCATGTTCCAGGGGCCCTCAACAGAGGAGCCGATCTGCTGTCTCGAGGGAACCCTCTGTATGGAGAGTGGGTTCTCCACCCACAGGTGGTGGAGCTGCTGTGGCAGAGATACGGTCAAGCGACCGTAGATCTCTTCGCCTCGCAGGAAAACGCAAAGTGTCCGCTGTTCTTCTCCTTGGCGGACGTGAACGCACCCCTCGGGGTGGACGCTCTTGCTCATCCGTGGCCAGACGTCCTGCTCTATGCGTTCCCACCAATAAGTCTAATCCCACCTCACCCATGTTTCCTGATTTACCACCCCTACCCGGACCGAGTGGCACTTTGGGCCTGGCCCGTGAGAGGTGGAACTTGAATGCTGCCGGTCTCCCTGCACACGTTATTGATACTATTCAATGTGCTAGGGCTACTTCCACTCGTTCTCTATACAATTGTAAGTGGCGTGTGTTTGAGGAGTGGTGTGAGGCCAAACAGATAATTTCTTTTCAATGTTCTGTGGCTGACGTTTTGTGCTTTTTGCAACAATTAGTGGACAGGTTAAAGCTTTCTCTACTATCAACGTTTATTTGGCTGCTATATCGGCCTGTCATGTGGGTTTTGGAGACAAAACAGTCGATTTATGAAGGGCGCACGTTGTAAACTTCCAGTGGTCAAACCCATGGTTCCCCTATGGTATTTGTCGATTGTGCTGGATGCTCTTTGCCATCACCCTTTTGAGCCTTTGGAGGCTGTAACCTTGAAATAATATGTTTCTTTGAAAACAGTTTTGCTCCTTGCTTTGGCATCTGCAAAGCGTGTGAGTGAATTACAGGCCTTATCTGTGAACCCGACATGTATGCAGTTTGCTCCCGGGTTGTCTAAGGTGCGTTTGCGCCCCAATCCAGCCTTTATGCCAAAGGTGGATTCGGCCTATAACTGCGCCGCTTTAGAGCTTACGGCTTTTCATCCTCGCCTCTTCGGAGGATCAACGGCTTCACTCCTTATGTCCTGTTTGGGCATTACGAGCGTTCGGGCATTACAAGCCTTAGGAAGGCTGACCAGTTGTTTGTGTCCTAGGCTTCTTCTCATATGGGTAAGCCAGTATCCAGTCAGAGACTTTCTCACTGGATTGTTGAAGCCATAAATCTGTCTTATACCTGCAGGGACAAGGCACCCCCGCAGGGATTAAGGGCACACTCCACCAGGGGTGTAGCTACTTCCTGGGCCCTTTTTAGGGGCATCTCTGTACAGGACATATGTGCTGCGTCCAGTTGGGCTTCACCGCATACCTTTGTACGGTTCTATAGACTGGATGTCTCTGGCCCGTCGTTGGCTCAGGTGGTTCTTGAACCAAAAGCATCTGGCCCTGTTTGAGGCCACGGTTTGGCGCGACTGTGACCTTCTACTTCAGGAGATTGCCTTGCAATTAGGGAGTGGGCCATATCTCTCATAGTGAAACACCGAACGACGTTAGAAAAATAACTCAAGGTTACTTGACGTAACCCCGGTTCTTTGATAACAGAGTGAGGTGTTTCACCTTCATTGCCCTCCTTGCAAAGTGGTGAAGAAATTACTTTAGAATGAGGAAATATTGGAGGTATGACTGTATGATGAGAGTGGGCGGAGCCTGGTATACAGTCATCCTGTCTGTTAGGAACAGGATGACTGTATACCATGGTGCCATTGGAGCTTCCGTGGTTGGTCACGCCCAAGGCGATTCCCATAGTGAAACACCACACTCTGTTATCAAAGAACCGGGGTTACGTCAAGTAACCTTTAGTTTCAGACACACTTCTTTAAAGTCTATGGGTCATGCTGGCATGGCCAAACACAAGTGTATCATTTTGGAAATGTTTACCATTTTTGGAAGGTGTTCCCAGTTGCAATACATGTCGCGTTGATATTCATCAGCACAAGCCAGCAGTTCTCTGTCATAGAAGAGCTCATTCGGAATGTCTAAAATGGCAGGATTAGACCTGAAACAACAGATGATTTAGTTTGTGATGTTATAGTTGTATTATTATTATTTCTATTATTATTATTATTATTATTATTATTATTTCTATTTAAATTGTTGAAACCTGTAGTTGCGGAGAAGTTTAGTGACAAAGCGATTGTCAAACGTGTCATTGGTTTTCTGATAAAGAGGGAAGTCTGTCATCAAACGCTCCAGCAGGGACAGCCCTGCACACAGTACATTATGTGGTCAATACAAAGGACATTACTGTAGTAATGTCATAACTCATGAGTACTGCCTCACCCATGCCATATTTCAGAGCAAAAGGAGATCTGATAATGGGCCCGAGTTGTTTAGGGTCTCCAGCCAAAACAACCTGCCCAGTCTCTGGATCAAGTAGTCCTGTGTTTTCAGTCATTTAGAACAAAATCAAATGTGAAATCAGTTCCTTACATGAAATAAATGCAAATACTTTTTAACTTTAAGCTGCATTTTTTTGCTTTACCTGCTAATGGCACGATACACTCAGTTTCCACCGCGTGCCCTGCTTCATCCACAAACACATGAGTGAAGTGGCCCATGGGAATGTTTCCTGAGACCAGCCTGCAGCATATCATTTCTGTTATTATACATTCTAAATGCTAGTACATTGTTAAGGACTTGTGTACCTTCCAGCAGTTATCAATGTGGTGACCACAATTTTATACTCCATAAGCTCCTCTTTTGCAGGAAAATTATAACATTCCCCAACTAGATTAGAGCAAGCCTGTGTAGGAACAGAACAGGTGCAATTTAAATAAACAGTACATCCAAATTAATATATCACATTAAAAAATTAACAAAGGCAGATAACACAGCTGACCTTGAGCTCCAGTGGCACCAGCTTTGGGTCACGGCTGCTGGCGTACATCCTGAACACCACAGCCGTATCTACATGATCTTGTATCTTTATGCAGAGGAGATCAGCAGCGCTGTTGGAAGGGGCACAGGCCAGGATGTGACAGTTGGCATTGCATTTCTCTATCTGTTTGATGGCCTCCACCACTGTCACAGTTTTACCTATAAAAGTATTGAAATGACATTAAAAACTTGGGAGGTGCTAGTATTGTACCTGTTTTATGAACCTTTAAACTTTGGTTAATGGCCAAACACCAAAGAGCTCATGTCTGTGACATGACAAAATAAATTTAACTTTTCCTCAAATGACTCCTTGACTCACCATTCCTTCAGTCCTTGAAGGAAAGACACTTTATGCATCGATCGTACTTTCAGAGTGTATGAATGATGTGGATGAAGGTGTGCATGTCATTATGTGTGTCGGTTATTGAATCAAAGTCATCAGAGTGAAAACATAATGATTAAAATGCAAAGCCTGTGAAACGTCATCAGTGATGCTGGACTCTGGTGAGACACACATTCCACTGTAAACTACATTTGATATGAGGCAGGGGTGCACATTCAGTAGTACCTGTCCCAGGAGGACCAAACACAAGGTAAGGGGCAGGCTTAGATGAACCTGCAACAATGTGCTGTACAGCTTGATACTGCTCAGGGTTTTCCTCCAGCTTCCTGTCAAAAAGTCTGTAAAGTGAAGCAAGTAAAGGTTACTGCGTTAGCATTCAAGATATAGCCACATATATTGAATATGCAGGATGTGATTTGGCATGACTTTTGATTAAGACAGTTATATTATTATACAGCTGGATTTGATCAGACAGAACCAATTTTCAAAGTTGCCCACTTAAGGTCAGGAAGAGTCTGTTGTGGAGCAGGTGAAGGAGGTGCTGCTGGGAACAGCACTGGGCCCAGTTCATTTCTCACAGCAAACTCTGCAGCTCTGTGCTGGATTCTCAGAATAACACGATTTATGCTGAACTCGATGTTAAACTTCATGCCTTTTATAAAGATCTTCAATAGCCTGATGAATAATCACACAAAGCATTTCATTTATAGTATAATATAATGAAAAAGGAAGCAATAACTTTACAAGTAAATGTAAGTCTTACTCTGAGCTAAAGCCCAGTTTGACATTGTTCAGTTCCACAGAGTGGACATAACCACGATATTTCTTCTTAGTCTCTGTAACGGGATAGACCAGCAGCTGGTCGCCTCTCAGCACAGACGGGCGATTCTCTGCCACACCTTGAACCTAACAAACAAATGGTAAATAAATCACTTTAATTCTTAACAATCTGTAGGAAAGTCTGTTATTTGGATCCCCATTAGCTGTGATTCATTCTACAGACAGTACCGTACCTTGAGAACCAGAAGGTTTTTTTCTCTTTCCATTGTTGCCACCGGTTGGTCGTCATTGGGTATGTTGTATCTCCGGATATCCACCTCCATCTGAAGCTCTTCCAGGTAAATCATCAGCTTAAACTTTTCTGCATAGTTCTCCCAGTTCAGAGGCGCTTCTAATATTCCTTTCCTTAAATTATTACATTAAACCATTTATTAAATACTGTCTAATTTGATTTGATTTGATGTATTGCCATGTGGTTACCTTTTATCACTGTAGTATGCATTATCTTTGAGTGCTCTAAGGAGTGGGTTCATGAAGTCTGGGATTAGATATTTTTTCAGTGCCACTTCATTTTTCATCTTCATCAGAGACATGCTGCGATGTGAAAAGTGACAATGAGAATCATGACAACCAATAACAGCTCATTTAGTGGATGAATTTGTACCCTTCAGGAGGCTGCCCGTCCACAATGGGGACCTCAGTTGGAGGGGTCCATGCGGGGAGTGAGCGGGGCTTGTAGGGGGCAGCAGGGGCCAACTCTTTGCCCAGGCTGGTCATACACTGTGCCTCAATAAAGCGCACAATGTGAAAAGAAGTGGACGATTTCAGGTCTGGTTTGAACTCAAATGCAAGTGTCACAGGGTGGAAACCAATCGCACTGCCATTGAACTTGACCTTGATTTCATAGTGCTCTCCTACAACAAAAGATTGCCATGGTAAGTTCCACAGGTATCAGATTGTAATAAGTAGGACTACTAGAGCCAGAGTCGGCTCTGCCTCCTGAGGAGACTCAGGTCTTTTGGAGTGACAGGGCCACTCCTGAAGACCTTCTACGACTCTGTGGTGGCATCAGCTCCTGTACGGTGTGGCCTGCTGGAGCAGCAGCATCACAGAGAGGGAGAGGAAGAGGCTGGACAGAGTCATCAAGAAGTCCAGCTCTGTCCTGGGCTGTGCTCTGGACTCGGTGCAGGAGGTGGGGGACAGAAGGGTCCTGGCTAAATTCACATCTATGCTGGACCATGAGTCTCACCCCCTGCAGGACACTGTCCACTCTGGAGAGCAGCTTCAGTGACAGACTGATCCACCCTCGCTGTGTGAAGGAGACGTTTCACAGATCTTTCCTTCTGCTGCTGTCAGACTTTATAACAAACACTGCTAGCCTTGAACATGTGCAATACTGACCTAATCATGTGCAATACCATCATATTCATGTGCAATTACAGTCGTACTCACACCCAATAATGTCACATTCATGTGCATAACTGATGTAAATAGAGTGTTTATTTTACCATCATTATTAGTATTATTTTGTCTTACACTACCTTATTAAGAAATGAAAGGTTCTATCTATAACAGTTTAGTTTATAAGAGTTTTTGTTTATAAGAGTTTTGTTTATAAGAGTTCTTCTATTAAGAGTGTTTTTTAAACTTCCTATATGTTATCTGTCCTTTTCCTCTGTATCTACCTGCGTTGCAACAACGAAATTTCCCCATGTGTGGACAATAAAGGAATATCTTATCTTATATCTTATCTTATCTTATCCTGCCTGTACAGCAACATTGTAGCTTGGTTTACAACACCATAAACAGATTATAAGTGGAAAAAGTGCTGGACTGACTGGACAAAATTGATGAAAAGAGGACAATTGTAATTGAATATGCAAAGTAAAAAAGAGTTAATTCATGATTTGTAATAAATACATAAAATGTTCTGTTTATTAGGTTACATTTATTAGTCTCGTATATATCATGTTTTTGCAGCAGCTTTAAAGGTGGTAATGGACGATTTTTTTCAGCAATTTTTTTTATCATAATATTTCCTCGTGGCGTGGATAAATCATTTGTCCTGCCACGTATCAATCATAAAACGCACCTACCGCTCACCTGCAGCCGCGTGCGGTTCGTCCCCACGTTTCCGCGTGCCTAAGCGCATGGATCTATCATAATATAGTTCCCTCAGTGTACGGGGCAAAATGAAGAAGGAGAAAGACAGTTCGAGCTGACGCAGAAGTGGACAGAAATCTACGGGAGACGAGAGATGCGATGCGCTCCGTTGCGCTAATAAACAAACGCACGTGTGTGTTGTATCAGTCTGCACGGGGGAGTGCGCATGCGCACTTCCGCCTGCGTTCTCAAATCGCCGAAAAATCGTCCATACCGCCTTTAACAGTCATACATTTCTTACTATTAAATAATAAATTATGAATTGGATCTATTGTTATATTGTGGGACAGTGGACATGCTCTGGGACTTTCAAAAAGACTAAATAAATGGACATAGTTGTGCAAAGAGAAACTTTTTGACAGTATATTCACATGACACTTACCTGGATTGAGCGCCTTGGGGTTCGTCTTGGTCACTTTGCACTCATCCTCGAGAGAGAAGACCTGGAGCCAGTGCAGAGCAGTGTAGTAGGTGAAGTGTATTGTTTGGTTGCTGGTGTTTTCAATGTTCAGGGACACAATATGCTGCAAACAAACCAATAGACAATTATACTTTTTATTTTTTAACGTAAACTTCTTATCATTATCTTTTGTGCATATAATACCTCACTCAGACTTTCCACACACAGACTCATTTTTCCATCTGTGAACAGCGCCTCAGAAGTGATCTTAATGCCATGTTTGTCAGAAATGAACTCAGCCCTGTTCATGCAAAACACCATGCAATTTAGATTTACTAAAAATGAGTTAGTTGCAGCGTTATTATTTTGATTTTACCATTCATTGTTAGTAGTGTCGCCATGTTACATGTGATCTTACAGTATATTTGTATTGATAGGTTATGTGTGCAATGAAAATCTATTTACTCTATAACAAACGCAATGAGAAAAGTACAGGTACAAGTCATCCTGTCAAAATAAATTCAAATTTGTATAAAAAATGGACTGGGACCAGATTGGGACTATCAGGACTCAGAAACTCATTTTAAATGTGAAGTACAATTACATGGTAGAATTAAACTAAATTACAAGTAGAAGTACAGGTCACTCAAAAAAGTACAATTACAAATCACAAATAATAATGTATGTGTAGTTACTTTTGTAGAAATAACTATTATCAACTACATGTTACAACACGGATACTGGCAGAACTGCCACATTACATATAAAGAGACCAGAAGGAGATAAGAAAGAACAAACAGGGAAATGTTTAGGCTTGTTGCTTGTTACCTCTGTATCTTGAGTTTTTTCAGTAGGTCACAGGCCAGTTTCCTGCGGGCTCGAACCCCACACTCGGCCTGCTCTGGGGGGGAGTATTCCTGCTCAGAGGGGCCTCTGGCTGCTGCAGCCTCCTCTCTTTGGTCTGGAGGGGGCCTTCTTCTGCCTGAACTCCATTGGTCCTCATACAAAGCCTGTACCTGCAATCGAGATCACGGGACTTTTCATAACCACTTTAGGCCAAAACGTCAATAAGGATAAAATCATAATTTCAGTGTATTCATTTTGTTATTGATACTTCAATTGATGCTGGCAACGCATAATCTGTATATGTAAAGTTGTTGGTGTTAGGCATTTAAAGCACAAGTGAATTCAACATAGACTTACTTCTGGATGGAAACGAACATGTCCTCTTTTTGAAATTCCCAACAGATCAAAATGTCTTAGGGCATACAGCACTGAACCAAAGTTTGGTTCACTGTCACCGGAAGTCCTTAAAACGTGAATATCCATCAGTTAATAGGTTATAGAGTAAATGCTCACTTTGTCCCCCAGTTTTACCTGTGTTTTACTTACCTGTTTCTGAACTCGGTGTTGTAAATCCCTTTAAGTTTTTCTTTTTGCGTAATTGAAGTTCGATTTGTCTCTTTTAAATACTCATAGAAGTCTAATCCAATCTGACGTTTCTGCTTTAATGTTTTTCTAACCATCGTGAATAAGTCTCCTTTCAGCAGGATGCAGTGTCACTCTAGTCCCGATCCAGTAATGCCAGTGTTATATAGTGATCCAGTATCAGTGTCATGTAGTCGGACAAGGAAACACAAGTGTTTCGCTTTCCTCACAGGAGGAGTCACAGTATCTGAGTCAGTGCTCAGTCAGCTGATCATCTCTAGCTTCTGTAGAATTGAAACTTAAGTGCACGTAAACAAGTTTCTCTTCAGCCGACAGCTGTAAAGCCTGGAGTCATCCAAAACACACCTTAGATTCATTTCTGCAGAAGAAACACCTAGAACACACACCTTGGCCATGATAATGCAGATAAAATATAGTCTATGAACTGTCTGCTGTCTATGGTTTATGCTTTTATCCCTTCTCATCACAAGGTGGCAGCAATGGATCATTAAATGCTCTTGCCTAATGGACCTATTTATTTAAAACATCTTTATTAGACCTTATTAGAAAAACTGTTGTTGCAATTTAGACCTTATGATATGAATAAGAATATGTAGCCGACCTCTTTAGTGTCAGAAGGTGAACTCGTGCTTAGGAACAGTATAATGGAAATATTCAATAATAGACTGTGACAAATGCAAGAGCAACATCAGGTGTTTTCATTCCATCTTCCTCACCAAACAACCTGTCCATAGTATTGCACCCTGTGGGGCACGTTGTCAGTTTTATTAATAACTTACTAAATAATGTAGGAATTATTTATTCTGGTATCTCAAAATTCAAGTTTTGATATACATTTCTTGAATTATTGTAATATAAAATAATTCGATATCATGCCGGTATCGTAACAGTTTTTATGTTAAAATGGGATGGGATTAAATATGTAACGAAACTGAATCCCATCCAGCTCATTTGCTGTTTGTGGCGCTGCCCTCTGGGAGGCGCTGTCGGACAATAAAGAACCATTCTGCAAGACTCACCAAACTGTCTGTGTTCATGTGCAATCAATGTATGTGTTCTCCGTTTTGTTTTCCACACCAACAACCCATCAAACTAACTCTGAAAAAATAATAATACATCAAATTTAGTTAATTTTGTTTTGTATGAGTGACAGTCCAGTTTTGGTTGATGAAGCTGAGAGGAGGAGAGACAGAGGGAGCTGAGAGGAGGAGAGACAGAGGGAGCTGAGAGGAGGAGAGACAGAGAGAGATGAGAGGAGGAGAGACAGAGAGAGATGAGAGGAGGAGAGACTGATGAAGCTGAGAGGAGGAGAGACAGAGGGAGATGAGAGGAGGAGAGACAGATGGAGCTGAGAGGAGGAGAGACAGAGAGAGATGAGAGCAGGAGAGACAGAGAGAGCTGAGAGCAGGAGAGACTGATGAAGCTGAGTGGAGGAGAGACAGAGGGAGCTGAGAGGAGGAGAGACAGAGAGAGATGAGAGGAGGAGAGACAGAGAGAGATGAGAGGAGGAGAGACTGATGAAGCTGAGAGGAGGAGAGACAGAGGGAGCTGAGAGGAGGAGAGACAGAGAGAGCTGAGAGCAGGAGAGACTGATGAAGCTGAGAGGAGGAGAGACAGAGGGAGATGAGAGGAGGAGAGACAGATGGAGATGAGAGGAGGAGAGACAGATGGAGCTGAGAGGAGAGACAGAGGGAGCTGAGAGGAGGAGAGACAGAGAGAGCTGAGAGGAGGAGAGACAGAGAGAGCTAAGAGGAGGAGAGACAGAGAGAGCTGAGAGGAGGAGAGACAGATGGAGCTGAGAGGAGGAGAGACAGAGGGAGATGAGAGGAGGAGAGACAGATGGAGCTGAGAGGAGGAGAGAAAGAGGGAGCTGAGAGGAGGAGAGACAGATGGAGCTGAGAGGAGGAGAGAAAGAGGGAGCTGAGAGGAGGAGAGACAGAGGGAGCTGAGAGGAGGAGAGACAGAGAGAGATGAGAGGAGGAGAGACTGATGAAGCTGAGAGGAGGAGAGACAGATGGAGCTGAGAGGAGGAGAGAAAGAGGGAGCTGAGAGGAGGAGAGACAGAGGGAGCTGAGAGGAGGAGAGACAGAGAGAGATGAGAGGAGGAGAGACAGATGGAGCTGAGAGGAGGAGAGAAAGAGGGAGCTGAGAGGAGGAGAGACAGAGGGAGCTGAGAGGAGGAGAGACAGAGGGAGACTGAGAGGAGGAGTGACAGAGGGAGATGAGAGGAGGAGAGACAGATAGAGCTGAGAGGAGGAGAGACAGAGGGAGCTGAGAGGACGAGAGACAGAGGGAGCTGAGAGGAGGAGAGACATATGGAGCAGAGAGGAGGAGAGACAGAGGGAGCTGAGAGGAGGAGAGACAGAGGGAGCTGAGAGGAGAGACAGGGGGAGCTGAGAGGAGGAGAGACAGATGGAGCTGAGAGGAGGAGAGACAGATGGAGCTGAGAGGAGGAGAGACAGATGGAGCTGAGAGGAGGAGAGACCGAGGGAGCTGAGAGGAGGAGAGACAGAGAGAGATGAGAGCAGGAGAGACAGAGAGAGCTGAGAGGAGGAGAGACAGGGGGAGCTGAGAGGAGGAGAGACTGATGAAGCTGAGAGGAGGAGAGACAGGGGGAGCTGAGAGGAGGAGAGACAGGGGGAGCTGAGAGGAGGAGAGACAGAGGGAGCTGAGAGGACGAGATGAGGAGAGAGACAGATGGATTATATTTGGAAAAATTCATCCTGTCTTATTTTTTTAAAATCAAATGTCACTTTTCTTCTAATCAGACATGTATGAATATAAGTGATAACTCCTGACATGTTTTGGGCAGGACTTCCTTCTGCCTTTGCAGGAGGTGCCACGTGGTGTTGCCACAACAGTAGGAACACAAATACAAAAGAGGCTACAGAAGCGGGGCAATGGACCAAGAGACGAAGGAGCGTTTAATTTGGCTATAATATAATAACATCTGATGAAAGACACTGGTATTTCAGGTTAATTGAGGTCAAAAATACTGGGCAGAACCCTCAAACTCCCTGGCTTCTGGTAAAGGACCCGAGCTCAGAGAAAAGAGAGGGTGAGAAGTAAATGTACATATATATTTCTGCTAATATGTCTCGAGGGTGTGAGGGGGCATGGCTATTTGTTTCTCACACCAGAAAAGGTTTGAGAAGCAGTGCTGTCTAAAATCAAGGTGTGAAAGTTCAAGATTTCATTAAATCATTCATTTTCTACCACTTGTTCCCGTTAGGAGTCACCTATCCCAGTGACTTAGGGCCTTAGGCGTGGTATTATCAAGAAACAAAACAAAGTTACGATTATTATAACCCTTTGACTGAAATCTTTACTAAGGCATATGCATTAGAACTTTCAAGGGGAATAATATCTAAAGTATATAATTAATCAATGACCTGGACAAACAATCTACTAAACACTTTACAATTAAATGAGAAAAAGAGGGTCATTTAGTTTTGCCGGACGAGGAATGGGAAAATGTGCACTGCCCATGACGCCATGTGAAAGTGCCCACTACTCACAGGGCGGGGCTGAGTGATGGAGAAGCTGTGGTTGCCAGGAGACTAACCATCATGTGTTTTGGGACCGTCATGTTTCACATAAATATAACAAGGCACTGCAGTCTGACACCACCATCCCACTTCAGAACTATGAACCTGGGCCTCAAAACCCCTGCCATGGACAACATAGATGGATACCTTTGGTATGGAACGACCCAGGACTGGACTGACATCATAATTAACACACAGACTCAACCTGGAAAAGACAAATTTAAAAGAATCTGGACTAAATGGAACAATTATTTGGAAGCTTTTATGCCTTTCTTTTCATAAGATGCCATTTTTTATATTATTATTATTTTTGTCCACTCTAAAATGTGATAAAAAAATTCAGTCTGTTCTTTTGTCTCTTGTATGTTTATGTTTGTCATATGTATGTTCTTTTTTTTTTCAATTTGAAAATAAATAATAAATAGTTTAAAATAGTAAGATGAACGAAGAAGGAAGAAAGTCCAAGAGTACATTATAAGTATTCATTGTCTCTCAGGAGTACAGTAAGAGCAAGAGCAGAGTGGGATCATGTGATCACATTTTGCCGTTTCCGCCATGTTTTATTGTAACGTTAATGACAAAATGTGATGAAAATTACAAAATCAATAATAAAGGCCAAATTCTATTCCATTTTCAATAATCCTAACAAAATACATGTGATGCTACTGACTGATGCTTCAATGAAGACAGTTTGAGTATTGAAATGAATGATCAAAAAATGGCCTGAAAAACACAGTATCAAACTTCCGGGTTTCAAAACTTTATAAGGAACACACACAAATTCTGCCATTTAGAAAATATTAACCAAGTAAAAATGTTTCAGGTAATTGTTAGTTAGCCGCTGGCTAATGCTAATTTACATTTATTCATAAAATTGTTTATTATTATGTTTATTATAACTATGCTAATTAATGTTAGCCTACTTGCAGACAGTTTTAATAATCCTAATTTCCTACTGTCCGGGTGTTATATTTTAGGATCAGACACAAAGTCCATGCTCTTGAAGCTTTGAGGGCTTGTCCAGTGCAGAGGGCGTGTCCAGTACAGAGGGCGTGTCCAGTGCAGAGGGCGTGTCCAGTACAGAGGGCGTGTCCAGTACAGAGGGCGTGTCCAGTGCAGAGGGCGTGTCCAGTACAGAGGGCGTGTCCAGTACAGAGGGCGTGTCCAGTGCAGAGGGCTTGTCCAGTGCAGAGGCTTGTCCAGTACAGAGGGCTTGTCCAGTACAGAGGGCTTGCCCAGTGTAGAGGGCTTGTCCAGTGTAGAGGGCTTGTCCAGTGCAGAGGCTTGTCCAGTACAGAGGGCTTGTCCAGTACAGAGGGCTTGTCCAGTGTAGAGGGCTTGTCCAGTACAGAGGGCTTGTCCAGTGCAGAGGGCTTGTCCAGTGTAGAGGGCTTGTTCAGTGCAGAGGGCTTGTCCAGTGTAGAGGGCTTGTCCAGTGCAGAGGGCTTGTCCAGTGCAGAGGGTTTGTCCAGTGCAGAGGGCGTGTCCAGTACAGAGGGCTTGTCCAGTGCAGAGGGCTTGTCCAGTGCAGAGGGCTTGTCCAGTGTAGAGGGCTTGTCCAGTGCAGAGGGCTTGTCCAGTGCAGAGGGTTTGTCCAGTGCAGAGGGCGTGTCCAGTACAGAGGGCTTGCCCAGTGTAGAGGGCTTGTCCAGTGCAGAGGGCTTGTCCAGTGCAGAGGGCTTGTCCAGTGTAGAGGGCTTGTCCAGTGTAGAGGGCTTGTCCAGTGCAGAGGGCTTGTCCAGTGCAGAGGGCGTGTCCAGTACAGAGGGCTTGTCCAGTGCAGAGGGCGTGTCCAGTGCAGAGGGCTTGTCCAGTGCAGAGGGCTTGTCCAGTGTAGAGGGCTTGTCCAGTGCAGAGGGCTTGTCCAGTGCAGAGGACTTGTCCAGTGCAGAGGACTTGTCCAGTGCAGAGGGCTTGTCCAGTGCAGAGGGCTTGTCCAGTGCAGAGGGCTTGTCCAGTGCAGAGGGCTTGTCCAGTGCAGAGGCTTGTCCAGTGCAGAGGCTTGTCCAGTGCAGAGGGCTTGTCCAGTGCAGAGGGCTTGTGGACGAGGAAGCTTGGATGGAAATGTCCACAAAGGTTTGTTGTGGCAAGTTGTCAATGCTTTTGAGTGTCAGTGACTCGCTGCTGTAGATAAGGATCAAAGCCCATCACTTCTGTCTTCTTGGTGTATCAACCCTTTTCATTTTAAAATGTAAGTCTATCTAACAGTGGAGAGGCAACAGCAGGTGGTGACGTCTTCAACATGTTGACTAAAACCCATGCATACGACAGAGTGATGAGAAAACAACACGTATCATCGTAACATCTTTTTTTGAAGAAAATCTATAACAAAATCACAGTGTAAATTTGCATATGTAAAATGTAGGATATTGATTTATTTTTCTTTTATGGAATTGATCAAAACTGGAAATGTTTTTGGCATGCCATTGAAGTAAATAATAATAACATAATCATGTGTTTTTATGTGTTTTTTTAGCCTGTACGTGAGCACTTGCTGAAATGTGACAACGTGCCCGAACCCCCAGGAGTGATGTCTATCGTAGAGTACATGACCACACTCCTGAATCAGTGGCATCAGTGTTTATGAAAGGGTCTGAAACACTGCAGACTATTGCGTGACTCTGTCCACCTGCAGCCCAAGGAATCTGGCATTAAGTTTGGTCCAATTTGTTTTTATCTTGAGTGTAAAGAATCAGTCAAAATCCATTATTTGGGGCTCACTTGGGGGCTGTTACAGAGTGGTCCAGCCTGAGTTGTGCCCACTGAGGGGAATAGATGGCTATCTGGGGCCACAAGGGCAATATTGCGGCGTTTTTGGCAGCTGCACATGTTGTAATGGGGTCTTCCTGTTGGTCTGACGCACAGAGGCATTAACCACATGAGGATATGTCTCTCCCTGTGAGTTCAGTTCACGGTGACCTTTTAATAACATTCTGATCATTATTTAACCCTTGACATAATCAACAGCACCTTTCTACAACAAATGTGTATATTGTTTGCACACGCAAGTACACACCACCACCAGCAACATTAGATAAAGTGTTACATTGATTATAGTTACTCTGTAGGGTAAATTAATGAACAGTAAATACTTTCACTGTAGATTATTCAAATTTGGCTCACACATTTTGAAGCACATACTGTCAGTCTTTCCTCTTTCCAAGCTTGGGAAAAACATTAACTAAATATATCTCATTGTGGGTGAATTTAAAGTTTGCTTGACATATCCATAAAGGTTTTACAGCTGTGTTTAGGAGGAACCGTGTCTTGAGTTTTAGCATCCGTACATGAACAGTGCATCACCTGCTCCTTATTAACTGTGTCCAGGTTGCAGTACTCTTTAAATGTGTATTGGCTAGTCCAAATCAAAGTCATTGAAAAAGCTGGAAGCGCACAGAGCCTGTTGGCGCTGCTGGCTGGGGAAGAAAAAGTGTTGTCAGGATACAGAGAGCTGTTGATTTATGCTGCACTGAGGCCTGGATCGGGGGCAGAAATGGAGAGCGCCTAATTCGGACCAGTCTTGGGCTATGCAAAGTGAGAGCTTGGTGGTCTGTGCCAGTGTCCTGTGTTGATGTGTGTGCACTGGGGACAGGGTGTGTCACGTGCCTCAGGAGTAAGATACTGTCTGTGCTGTGCATCAGAGCAGCAGTTAGACTTGTGAGTTATGAAACATTCAAGTTCAGCAAGTGCCTCTAAGAAATGGCTTCGGAGGTAAGTCACCACCAAGAGTAAAGAAGTAAAGAGTGAAAAAAGACCTGCTATAGTTCTTTGAGAGGTTTATTTAAATATATATATATATATATATATATATATATATATATATATATATATATATATATATATAAATAAATATAAATAATACCGCCGTACTTGTAGGAGGTATTTGGCTGTTTGGCTTGTTTTCCTGTTATCATGCCATTTGCCTGTGGAAGGTGTCTATCTATCCATGTATCTATATATCTGTCTATTCATCCATCTATATGGCTCATCTATATCTATATATCTATATAGATGTTTATACATCTATATATATGAAGATAGATAGATAGATGGATAGAGATATAGAAAGATAGATAAATACCTTCCACAGGCAAATGGCATGGTAACAGGAACAACGGCAACAGCCAAATACCTCTTAAAAGTAAGGTAAGAACTAAAGCTACGCCCTGCCAGTGATCACATATCTTGCATAAATAAAAGTTGCCCTAAGGATGCGATACAGACCACAGACGTTAATACACAAAAGCTCCTCATCTGGAGTATCCTGAGACTGTACACAAGCTACTGGACTAGTGAGTGTGAGAGCCACTATCCAGGAAGTACATCAAGGACAAAGCTTCTACAGATGATGTGCTCTGTGAATGGTGCTGGAGGAGGAACCATCATGGGAGGACAAGCCCCTACATAGGATGTACCACCAGAACATATCTGAAGTGGCTGAAATCAAGAAATCCTACCAATAGAGAGCAGCCCTGACTGAATGACTGAATCTGCACAGGTACAGACCCTGAGCACCGGAGCAATAGAAGTCCAGATCTACCTCACCAGACAAGACCCAAGGTGTAGGCTGTGCAAAGAGGCCCCTGAGACAATCCAGCACATTAACTGCAGGGTATTAGATGCTACAGGGAAAGCATAACCAAGTGGCTGGCATAGTGTATATAATGTGCGGAGTATGGACTGGAAACCCCAAGGTCAAAGTGGGAAACACCTCTAAAGGTGAGAATCCTCTAACAGACTGAATGATTGTGGTGGTGCACAGGAAAGCCGTCGTGGTTGAACATGAGAAACTAGAGAAATGCCAAGGGCTCAGAGATGAGCGGAGAAGGCTTGACAGGTAAAGGTGACAGTGTCCATGGTGATCGTAGCACTCGGGGCAGTGACCCCCAAACTGGAGGCGTAACTTCAGCAGATCAGTAGATAAACATACTGCGCAGAACCCTCAAGCTCCCTGACCTCTAGGAGAGGACCCGAGCTAGGACATTTTTGAATCTTTGCACCAAATCAAATTAATCAAGTTC